>NW_007377809.1:40758-71995 GCF_000475195.1 Diaphorina citri | reverse complement strand
AAAAGAGGAAAAGGAGAAAGAGGGAGGGGGGGAGAGATGGAGAGAGAGAGAGAGAGAGAGAGAGAGAGAGAGTAATTTTCACTGTTCTATAGGGCAAATTTATTATCGTTGTGACTTTCTCTCTTTATCTATTTCTCTAGGTACCTTTTCATAATTAGGTCTATTTCTCTCTCGTTCTTCATTTCCACCTCTTTATCGTATTCTCTTTCATCTTTTCTCTGCCCCTCTCTTCCGTTATTCCTCTCTAGGCTCTATTTTCGTTGGTTCTACTCCTCTCCCTCTCTTCCTCTTCGCTCTCTCTCTCTTCCCCCTCTTTTTCTCTCCTTCATTTCCACCTCTTTATCGTATTCTCTTTCATCTTCTCTCTGCCCCTCTCTCCCGTTTATTCCTCTCTCCTTTCTAGGCTCTATTTTTGTTCGTTCTACTCCTCTCCCTCTTTTCCTCTTCGCTCTCTCTTTCTCTCTCTCTTCCCCCTCTTTTTCTCTCCTTCTCCACCCCCCTCACTTTTTTACTTGTATATGGAACCCTCTGACCTCTTGACTAGGAGTCCAGTACAGAAACCGTCAGATCTGATTCACAGCATGGTAATATTTAATAGTCATATTGAATGACTATAATGTTCAATGTTGTTATCATGTATTTTATGCATGCTGAATATTATAATATTTTTATCCTTTAACATAACAGGGTGTTTTGTAAAGTGAAAAGTCTCCAAGTCTTCGTTCAATACAAGGCAAATGGCTAGGTGATTTTCATACCTCCACTAACTTTACTAGAAATGCAGTAAGCTTTAAGTCAGTAAGTCTTTAAGCTTCTACTCAATAATTTCAATTTGATAAAATGGGGTAGGTGATTGTGGCATCTCCACTAACAAGGCTAAAAATCCAGTATAAATTTTATTGCCCAGCCTTTAAAGTTTCCAATGGTAATATTTAATAGTCATATTGAATGACTATAATGTTCAATGTTGTTATCATGTATTTTATGCATGCTGAATATTATAATATTTTATCCTTTAACATAACAGGGTGTTTTGTAAAGTGAAAAGTCTCTAAGTCTTCGTTCAATACAAGGCAAACGGCTAGGTGATTTTCATACCTCCACTAACTTTACTAGAAATGCAGTAAGCTTTAAGTCAGTAAGTCTTTAAGCTTCTACTCAATAATTTCAATTTGATAAAATGGGGTAGGTGACTGTGGCATCTCCACTAACAAGGCTAAAAATCCAGTAAATTTTATTGTCCAGCCTTTAAAGATTCCATTCAAAAATATTATTTCAATTGGACAAAATCGGGTAGATGATTTTGTCATGTCCACTAATGTGGGAGAATACGGTTTGTACTACAGCGAATCCGAACAATATCTTCATCACCATTTGTAGAACCCTGTATACTCGGTCTTTAAGCTTCTACTCAATAATTTCAATTTGATAAAATGGGGTAGGTGATTGTGGCATCTCCACTAACAAGGCTAAAAATCCAGTAAATTTTATTGTCCAACCTTAAAGTTTCCTTTCAAAAATATTATTTCAATTGGACAAAATCGGGTAGATGATTTTGTCATCTCCACTAATGTGGGAGAATACGGTTTGTACTACAGCGAATCCGAACAATATCTTCATCACCATTTGTAGAACCCTGTATAAATATCATCTCTCCATTGCTCGCTAATTTCACGCAAAACATTCAAGGCACGTTCTCAAATTTGAATTTCAATCAATTTCGGACAGAACGAGAATTAGAACGGAAAAAAAGAGAATAAAATTTATAATGAGGACACCTTTGTCCCTTTGCTCGGGTGCTTGGGCTGTGGGCTGTATGTGAGGACAGAGTTCTATACACATGCAAATGACCAAAGGGAATATTATCAGGATTAAGGGATAGAAGGGGTGATAAGGAAGAGAAAACAGACTCTACTGAATAAAATTTATAATGAGGACACCTTTGTCCCTTTGCTCGGGTGCTTGGGCTGTGGGCTGTATGTGAGGACAGAGTTCTATACACATCCAAATGACCAAAGGGAATATTATCAGGATTAAGGGATGGAAGGGGTGATAAGGAAGAGAAAACAGACTCTACTGAGGAAAAAAGTTCAATATGTCTGTCGTCGGACAAGAGGACAGTGGACGGGTGAGGTTTGGGTTTTCTCTGAAGCCCGGTAGGTACTTGCACACGCTATAATTTTTTCTTGCTATTCGAGAATCAACCGTTTGGCTATGTACAATAGTATGTTAGAACATAAAATATACGTTTGGATTCGGACGTAACCTGTCAACAATTTTTGTACTCTGACTACTAGTGAGTAGTGGGAAAACTCTTGAAAAAATCCACTCTGTACATAGGCAGGTACCAGAAGTTTCTGCGAAAATCTAGCTTTTTTTTTCAAGTAAACAGCCCCTAATAGCCCTGTTAAACCTATACCTACAAATCAAATGGAACTTAACAGACTGTTAGCCTAACAGACTGTTACCTTAACAGGCCTTCTGGAGGATGCAAAAACAACGGTGAAACGGTCCATGAGACTGTTAAAGGTTAAAGAAAGAGTTGGATTAATACTCGTACAAAACCCATTCAACACGCTGTATACAAAAGCTTGGAATTTCCAGAAGAATTTATTTTCAGTCAATTCTCCCCCCATCCCCGATTACGCTTTTACATGAAATTTAAATAATTGATTTCTAATTACACAGAAAATTAATTCACAACGTTCGATGAGGATTTAAGTATTTTAAGTCGTAGGTACTTGAATGTACTTTATTCATGCCTTGAGCTTTCCAATATTTTAACCGCGGAAAAAGTGGTACATCGGATGTCGGGGGTGAATTTAATTATCCTGTACGGGAGTGTACAGCATTATCAGTGTAAAAAGATTATTGAAAAATGTGGAAGTCGATTTCAAAGAAGAGAAAAAATGGTCTGGTTTAAAACAAATAATTTTGAGATATGATTTTTGATAAATTTACTTATTGTTATTTAAATAACAATAAACAATAGTGTTCGGTAGTTAAATTCTAGTTTTTTTCTAGGTATGCTACAGGATGATCATTTTACACCATAAAGAAAACTTTGAATACAGGTACAGGTTGTTTCAAAAGTCGTGCGACAAACAGTGTGTAAAAAAATATTTCTTATTATTTTTATTTCTTTAACCTATAAAAGAATAAATACAAAATCGAGAGCGCATGTATTCGATGCAGTGTTATTGGAATGACATGAATTTTCTTCAACTACAATTGAAATTAGAGATGTGTCGAACTTAAGTCACACGTCTGAGATGAATGGCGTCGATTTTGTCTTTCTATTTTCATGTTCTGATTTATTTTATTCGAAAGCATGAATTAGAAGGCACTTGTAATATTATTGTTTTACTCTTTTTATGTGTTGGAGTGATTTTAGTGTCTGTTAAATTGTTTTCAGGTTATCACAGAATAAGATTAACATTTTTGCCAGAAAATAACACGGTTTTAAGAGTAATCCTCTTCACGAGTAGTAGATACCGAATCCTATATTGATTCTCTTACAGAAAAACAATATAGGACGAAATATGGAATTAAGATCTGTAAAATTCAATTCTTCAGCAGAAATTGGTATCAATCTTCCAAGGGCAATGTAAGAATGGTGATTACTACCGATGTGAAGTAGTCACCGATATACCCAAGTTTTACACAGCCGTCGGTTCCAGTTATCTAGTAGTTGTTGGTAAGTACCTAGAACAGAATTTCCTAGTGACTAGTTCATAAAATTAGTAAATCAAAGATATTTTGGAATAGGACTCTAATTTTTAACCTCCTCTTTTAATAAAACACATAAAAAAGAAGATATACTAGGTATTATTAAATATGTTTATATTAGACATCCTAGGTTATTATTATAAGTGTTGGAGTGATTTTAGTGTCTGTTAAATTGTTTTCAGGTTATCACAGAATAAGATTAACATTTTTGCCAGAAAATAACACCGTTCTAAGAGTAATCCTCTTCACGAGTAGTAGATACCGAATCCTATATTGATTCTCTTATAGAAAAACAATATAAGACGAAATATGGAATTAAGATCTGTAAAATTCAATTCTTCAGCAAAAATTGGTATCAATCTTCCAAGGGCAATGTAAGAATTAGGTAGACACGAGAACGTGATATCAAAATTCTAAGCATTCTCCGGGTGCGTTCATAAAGAAGACGAAACGCCAGGAAGAAGTCAGCAAGTTTCATGACACAGGGTACAAGCTCCATGGTGTCACGTCTCTCCTATATTACATTCTTTCTGTGGCACTGCTCAACTTTAAGCTCAAAGCCCTCCTGTCGTAGAAGTAATTACAGAATACCAAACCTTAAAGCTCCCCAACTTTTCACTTTATATTATTCGATCACATCACATAATTCTTCGTTTCACAACGCGTCAACCTTTGCCTTTATTTCCCTCCTTACATCCTTTTCTTCTCTCCACTCTCCTCCGTGACATTCTCTTCCTCCCAACTTCTCTTTACCATCTCTTCCCGCTTCTCACGGTCTTCCTTCCTCTTCACCTGTGCTTTACACTTTCTTTTCTCTTAGATTTATGTACAAGTTTTCTTCTTTTGTTTTGTCATTACGATGGAGACACGAAGAAGATAAAGTGTGAGACAAAGGGAGCTGGAAAAGAAAAACAACGAGAAAGAAAAGAGGAAAGAGTTCGTTTCAATTTATCATGTCTCCTGTTTTTTCTTCCGCTTGTTCTCGTGTTATTACAAGTAAGCACATAGCTGATTTTCCTTTTCATATTTTTCCCTTCCGATTCTCTCTACCCTTCCCAAACACAAAACTAGGGTATCCTGTGCCGTGGTTAGGTAGCCAGCGAAATCTGTCAGCATTCCCAAGGTTTGGTTTGACACCATTAAGAGGAGTCGTTTGACGAAGTTCAGATTCCATTGACATAACTTCTGATAGAGTGGTAGATAGAATACCTACTGGTAGATTCCTTTGAATTCATAAATTCCGTAGATATTCCAATGCTCATCATTGACATTTCAACACTTAACCCTTTGATATCCTGCCCACCATTAGGTAGGTATTCCTTCTCATCATTGGCCATTGATATTTCAACACTTAACCCTTTGATATTTCTTGTTTCAGTTCCTCCCAAGTCACGGCCCCAAATCGAGACAGACAAATGGAAATACCCGTACGGGGAGGTGATACGGGTTTTTAATAATTTTTTTTTTTTTTTTTTTTTTTTTTTTTTTTTTTGTGACCTCTCTACTCTATAAATATTGAGTAACTTCGTTTCCCCTCTTCTCTCTCTCTCCCTCTATTAAAAAAAAAAAAACTGGTGTGAACGCCATTTCGCATCCCATCGTCTCCATTCTCAACCTAACCCAAATCTGAGGGCAGAAACTTTGGACAATAAATCCCCTGATAGCATACCTATGTAGGTACATCATAAATGCTCAAAGTATCTAAAGAGCTACTCCTTGAAAACGGAAGATAATACGTCAAAGACACAAAGGCCAAACGTAAAGCAGATTTGAACTCCATGAAACCTTAATATCAGCCGAGATGTCGCTTGTCTGCATACTTTTTTTACGAAAATTGTTTGTTTAAGTCTCTCCCACGTTATCTTGGCGTCAACATCACGTGGTACCGAAATAATGAAATGGTGAGTCCTTTTTTTCAAGAGTTTTGACAGAGGGAACTGTGACAACAGAGGTATTATAGTCTCGATTATTAGAGGGAACTGTAACAAAGGAGGTCTCAAAGTCCCGAAATCGAAGAAGGAGGACAGGATAAGAGAAAGTCAGTCGTTCTGAGAACGAATCTTATTTGTTTAGGATAAAGTTTGCCCTAGGCAGTATTCAAACCCACGACCTAGCTTTTACTAGTCAGGTGAACTACCGTCCAAGCTAGTTAGGCTGGCATGGTAAGTTCTTCTTTGAGTATTAGTAAAATGGACGGGTAGGTAAATCTTTGTTGTATAGACTGCTAGTGGAACAATACCTAAAATTCCTGTGTTTTGGTCATCGAAATTTCCTTTGTCGGACAAAAGTGAACAGAAAGCTTTCATCCCTATGGAATGATCTGATTGTACGAACTAGGAACTATCTGGTTCAATACATACCTACAACTTGTGCAGACTGCAGATATGTATGGACGTTGGTATGTATGCAGTCTCATTCCTTCATTTCATGAAAAAGTGGTTTACCGATAAACTTCATTGATTTACGTAGGGGTAAAATACCTGAAACAGTGATGTGCGTTAGTAGGTTATACCTTCATATGATGTAGACTTCCTCTGTCTAAAATATGTATTGTGGAATTCGTAATGCCAGCAAATTCTGACCTGTGAATAATCTTCTAGGTTATTGAACAAACATGGTCAGACAAATAATTGAGATATAGACATATAGGTTCTTGAACATGAACAGCTATAGTCAGACAAATAAGGAGCATACAGCCACAAAAGCCGGCATATTTATCATTACTAGAGAGAGAGAGAGAGAGAGAGAGAGAGAGAGAGAGAGAGAGAGAGAGAGTAATTTTCACTGTTCTATAGGGCAAATTATCGTTGTGACTTTCTCTCTTTATCTATTTCTCTACCTTTTCATAATTAAGTCTATTTCTCTCTCGTTCTTCATTTCCACCTCTTTATCGTATTCTCTTTCATCTTCTCTCTGCCCCTCTCTCCCGTTTATTCCTCTCTCCTTCCTAGGCTCTATTTTCGTTCGTTCTACTCCTCTCCCTCTCTTCCTCTTCGCTCTCTCTTTCTCTCTCTCTTCCCCCTCTTTTTCTCTCCTTCTCCATCCCCCTCACTTTTTTACCCATACTAAATTTGTATACGGAACCTCCAACCTCTTGACTAGGAGTCCAGTACAGAAACCGTCAGATCTGATTCACAGCATGGTAATATTTAATAGTCATATTGAATGACTATAATGTTCAATATTGTTATCATGTATTTTATGCATGCTGAATATTATAATATTTTATCCTTTAACAAAATAGGGTGTTTTGTAAAGTGAAAAGTCTCTTTATCCTGTCGGCGCCATCGGGAGGGAATGTCCCCTCTATTTCCTGTCGTATTAGCATACATACTGTGGTGGAAACTCCTGCAGCCCTGTCCTGGAACAAATGAAATGTCCCATATGATGCTATTATGAGTCCATTGATTCGTCTCGAACATAAAAAAAAGAAAAAAAAATATATGAGGAAAAATATGTGAAAAAAATTGACAAAAAATGTGCTGGTGAAAAGAATGCCTTTTTCATGAAGTCTAATTTTTTTATGCTTTTCCCTGTCTATCTGTCCATAATTAGGAACATTGTAGATAATTAGTCCAAGTAGCAGCTACATATTACGCCCTATAATAATAATTATCACTATTATTAGGAATTGTATTCAAACCCAGGACCTAGCTTTTACAAGTCAGGTGAACTACCGTCCAAGCTAGTTAGGCTGGCATGGTAAGTCCTTCTTTGAGTACCTATTAGTAAAATGGACGGGTAGGTAAATCTTTGTTGTATAGACTGCTAGTAGAACAATACCTAAAATTCCTGTGTTTTGATCATCGAAATTTCCTTTGTCGGACAAAAGTGAACAGAAGGCTTTCATCCCTATGGAATGATCTGCTTGTAGGAACTAGGAACTATCTGGTTCAATACATACCTACCTACAACTTGTGCAGATATGTATGGACGTTGGTATGTATGCATTCACATTCCTGCATTTCACGAAAAAGTGGTTTACCGATGAACTTCATTGATTTACGTAGGGGTAAAATACCTGAAACAGTGTGCGTTAGTAGGTTATACCTTCATATGACGTAGACTTCCTCTGTCTAAAATATGTATTGTGGAATTCGTAATGCCAGCAAATTCTGACCTGTGAATAATCTTCTAGGTTATTGAACAAACATGGTCAGACAAATAATAATGAGATACATATAGGTTCTTGAACATGAACAGCTACAATAGAATATATAGTCAGACAAATAAGGACAAATAAGGTTGGTATATAGTCAGACAAAGGTCAACACGAGAACACCAGAAAGTAACCCGTTGCAAACTTTCTATTACGAAACCAAAGTTCGCATGCAAAATGCCAGCGTATGGAAAGAGTCGAGCTCTTGTTTAACTCGTGTCTAGGTTTTGTAACATTGTAACATTGGAACGTTCAATTTTCAACTCTTGTTTCACCCTCGCGTGGGTAAAAATATAAACGACATGCCAATTTTTGACACTTGGAACAAATTTACATTATATTTTTCTTCCCCCTCTCGTTGTATGTGCTCAGCACACGTTCCTACCTACATAGTTTTGCTTTGATTTCTTTTTTCTTTTGATGGCTTCTCTAGTTCTCTTTGGAAAAAAAACTCATATGAAAAATTCAATTTCGCCCTCTCCCCGTGTTGTCTCGCTGTTTTTCTTATTATAATGAAAGCTGTCATTTTTACAAATGGCAATAAAAAACGTAAGTTTAGATTTATTTTCATAATCCTCTTTTCATCCTTGATTTTTTTTTCCCATCCCTCTTTTCTCCTTTTTATAATGTTCCCCCCCATCTTTTTTTGCTTCCTCTCCTCTTATTTTTTCTATTCTATGAAATTGGAATAGTTTTCTGTCTTGTAGCCCCAAATTTCTACGCCTCTGTAATGTCTTTTCTTTGAAAAAAGGACACACTCTTGGAACATTAACTCCTAATAATCAAGGAACTGGAGCAACCCTTTGTGTTTTTAATTTGAATGAAAATTCGTGACCCCAAAACAAAAGGAGATCCAAAGGAAATCTATTCTTCTTCCCAGTCGGAAATTTGTGGATATGAGAGACTCTACTGAGGAAAAAAGTTCAATATGTCTGTCGTTGGACAAGTGGACAGTGGACGGGTGAGGTTTGGGTTTTCTCTGAAGCCCGATACCTACTTGGACACGCTATAACGATACTTGCACACGCTATAATTTTTTTTTGCTATTCGAGAATCAACCGTTTGGCTATGTACAATAGTACGTTAGAACATGTATTGTACGTTTGGATTTGGAAGTAACCTGTCTACAATTTTTGTACTCTGACTACTAGTGAGTAGTGGGGAAAACTCTTGAAAAAATCCACTCTGTACATAGGCAGGTACCAGAAGTTTCTGCGAAAATCTAAGACTCTACTGAGGAAAAAAGTTCAATATGTCTGTCGTTGGACAAGTGGACAGTGGACGGGTGAGGTTTGGGTTTTCTCTGAAGCCCGGTAGGTACTTGCACACGCTATAATTTTTTCTTGCGATTCGAGAATCAACCGTTTGGCTATGTACAATAGTACGTTAGAACATGAACGTTTGGATTCGGACGTAACCTGTCTACAATTTTTGTAATCTGACTACTAGTGAGTAGTGGGAAAATTCTTGAAAAAATCCACTCTGTACGTAGTATGCCTCTCATCAGATGGGCGAGAAGAGACACAATACTTCCCATTTAGGTGCTGGGTCAACACGAGAACACCAGAAAGTAACCCGTTGCAAACTTTCTATTACGAAACCAAAGTTCGCATGCAAAATGCCAGCGTATGGAAATAGTCGAGCTCTTGTTTAACTCGTGTCTAGGTTTTGTAACATTGGAACGTTGGAACGTTCAATGTTCAACTCTTATTTCTCCCTCGCGTGGGTAAAAATATAAACGACATGCCAATTTTTGACACTTGGAACAAATTTACATTATATTTTTCTTCCCCCTCTCGTTGTATGTGCTCAGCACACGTTCCTACCTACCTAGTTTTGCTTTGATTTCTTTTTTCTTTTGATGGCTTCTCTAGTTCTCTTTGGAAAAAAGAACTCATATGAAAAATTCAATTTCGCCCTCTCCCCGTGTTGTCTCGCTGTTTTTCTTATTATTTGAAGGGGGAGGATTATAATATGATTTGTATATTGAAGAATGGAAAGTATGAGAAAAGAGGAAACCCAGAAAGACAGACTGTTTTTTTTCTGTTGTGTTGCTTTTATCTTTGAATAATAAATAGTCTGACATAAGTACCTGATACCTAGTTACGAGTACCTAATTTCATAGATAAAACTAGGTACTATGAAAAGTGCATAACTACTTACATTTATTTAGAAATTCATTAGGTAGACAAAGAAATATATAGTACCTACCTACCTATTTTCAATTCCAAAAACTTAAATTTATGATTCATATTGAACTTCTCCAGCATAAACGGTTTTAACATTTTGAACAACATTGAAGAATAGTTACATATTTCTACTTTGGTTCATTTTGACATCTCCACTAACAATATTTATAATTTGGTTCATTTTGACATCTCCACTAACAATATTTATAATTTGGTTCATTTGACATCTCCACTAATTCCCACGCAAAATCCAACAAAACAATCATATTCTGTGTAGTTTGACTATGACGTACCAAATCGACCATTTTGAACTAATTTCGAGCTAGCTGAGCTAGATAAATATCTAAATAGGTAAGCAAATATTTTTTATTCATGAATAAAATCTTGCTAAGTTCTGTTCCTTTAATTACTCACGTCATCGCGAGGAAACTTGCTTTGTTTCGTTGGCTTCGCCATGAAAAAATTTCTCTTTATTTCTGTGTAGTTTGACTATGACGTACCAAATCGACCATTTTGAACTAATTTCGAGCTAGCTGAGCTAGATAAATATCTAAATAGGTAAGGAAATATTTTTTATTCATGAATAATATCTTGCTAAGTTCTGTTCCTTTAAATTCTCACGTCATCGCGAGGAAACTTGCTTTGTTTCGTTGGCTTCGCCATGAAAAAATTTCTCTTTATCAAAATATGTTTTACCGATCCCAAAAATGAAGGTCAAAGAGGCTTCTTCTTTCTCTGACCAGGCTTTTTGATCTTTCTCTTGAGTGTTTTATAATAAATTTCATTATTATAATTTATAATAAGCAGATTAAACAGTTTCACAAAGTCACTATTGGTGGAATTAGGTAGCAACCCTTGTACGCTACTACGCTATGATTCCTTTTTTCGAAGACCATTTTGGTCTGTGTGTTTCCCTAGTATTTTCTTCCATTTCTTCGAATATCACATTTTTTACTACTGCTGCCGGTTTAGTTTATGTTTTCTTCCTTGGGTGCCTACTCAAAACCAGTTCTGGTGAAATTGGAGATCATAATATTTAGGTAGCAACCCTTGTACGCTACTACGCTATGATTCCTTTTTTCGAAGACCATTTTGGTCTGTGTGTTTCCCTAGTATTTTCTTCCTTTTCTTCGAATATCACATTTTTTACTACTGCTGCCGGTTTAGTTTATGTTTTCTTCGTTGGGTGCCTACTCAAAACCAGTTCTGGTGAAATTGGAGATCATAATATTTTCGTGTTGGTACTCTGGAATAGTTCTGGTGATAAATTCTCACTCCTGAGTATCAAATTTATGAAATAAAGCTGGATTATTAGATGTTATCTGAGTAGTTCTTATGAATCTTTTCCATGTAGTTTAGTCATGTTCTAAGAGTTCCTTGGAGTGAAAGTTTCGCGCTAAGTGTTTTGCTGATTAAAAATAAAGCTGGATTATTAGATGTTATCTGAGTAGTTCTTATGAATCTTTTCCATGTAGTTTAGTCATGTTCTAAGAGTTCCTTGGAGCGAAAGTTTCGCGCTAAGTGTTTTGCTGATTAGATTATAATTTGCTTTTCTTTTGCATCAGCTTTCTACTCCTTTTGTTTTTTCTCTTTTCCTCAGAGTTAATATTCTTTTTCTACGAATGTGCATTATCTTTCCTGTTTTCGCGGAGGTCATTTTAAAGTTTCAGTTTACTTTGTACCTTTCTTTCTTCTTATCAGACCGTTTCGGTCCCTGTCTTTATCATGTTTCAGTTTACTTTGTACCTTTCTTTCTTCTTATCAGACCGTTTCGGTCCCTGTCTTTATCATGTCTCCTGTTTTTTCTTCCACTTGTTCTCGTGTTATTACAAGTAAGCACATAGCTGATTTTCCTTTTCATATTTTTCCCTTCCCAAACACAAAACTAGGGTATCCTGTGCCCTGGTTAGGTAACCAGCGAAATCTGTCAGCATTTTTTATCATGTCTCCTGTTTTTTCTTCCGCTTGTTCTCGTGTTATTACAAGTAAGCACATAGCTGATTTTCCTTTTCATATTTTTCCCTACCAATTCTCTCAACCCTTCCCAAACACAAAACTAAGATATCCTGTGCCGTGGTTAGGTAACCAGCGAAATCTGTCAGCATTCCCAAGGTTTGGTTTGACACCACCAATAGGAGTCGTTTGACGAATTTCAGATTCCATTGACATAACTCCTGATAGAGTGGTAGATAGAATACCTACTGGTAGATTCCTTTGAATTCATAAATTCCGTAGATATGGGGGAGAGAGATTATAATATGATTTGTATATTGAAGAATGGAAAGTATGAGAAAAGAGGAAACCCAGAAAGACAGACTGTTTTTTTTTTTTCTGTTTTATTGCTTTCGATCTTTGAATAATAAATAGTCTGACATAAGTACCTGATACCTAGTTACGAGTACCTAATTTCAAAGATAAAACTAGGTACTATGAAAAGTGCATAACTACTTACATTTATTTAGAAATTCATTAGGTACACAAAGAAATATAATTATAGTACCTACCTATTTTAAATACCAAAAACTTAAATTTATGATTCATATTGAACTTCTCCAGCATAAACTGTTTTAACATTTTGAACAACATTGAAGAATAGTTACATATTTCTACTTTGGTTCATTTTGACATCTCCACTAGTGAACAATATTTATAATTTGGTTCATTTGACATCTCCACTAACACTTTTATCGCCCATGCTTAATCCAAGTTTACCTACAAAATAACAATGGCAATCCATTCATTAATGGCCAGGGTAATCCACGATTAAAGTTAACAAAATCAGAATACAGAATTTTAAACTTCGATCAAAAATAATGTATTCTAAGTTCTTGATTAACTTTGTGATTATTTATTTATTTATTTTATTTATTATTATTATTTTTAATTAAAGTGCGTCAAATCTTCAATGATTGATTATCTCAAAGATTTGTTCCGACCCTAAGCTTATTAATCATGAGTTGAGCTTTATTGTGGTCCAGGACCTAAATGAAGGACAATTCTAGTTAAATATTTTTTTTCCGGCCAGGGTCCTACACGGTTGTCTACCCTACAAAGGGATACACAGAGTAGGGTCGGGAGGATTTTTAATTAAAGTGCGTCAAATCTTCAATGATTGATTATCTCAAAGATTTGTTCCGACCCTAAGCTTATTAATCATGAGTTGAGCTCTATTGTGGTCCAGGACCTAAATGAAGGACAATTCTAGATATTTTTTTTCCAGCCAGGGTCCTACACGGTTGTCTACCCTACAAAGGGATACACAGAGTATAGAGTGGGAGAGGTAAGGGACTTCATGAAAGGGTTTCCTTGGCTGTGATTAACATTACAATGCTGAGTTCAGATCCCGGAACCGACACTCCTCTGTTAAAAATATAAACTTCTCTCTTGTCTCTGTATTTTTTTTTTAATCCCCCTGTCCCTATTATTACGCTCAGAAAAACAGGGCCGTCGCGGAGATGTAATTTTGTCCTTTGGTACTTTTGATTTGTCCTTGGATTTTTTAGATCCCTAAAATTTGATTTATAGGACAGTGATAGCCTCCTACAAGTATGATTGTAAAATTATTATTAGGGCATCAACAATCAATCCTTACATTCCCTAGCCCTAGAGATATGGTTATTGTTCTAATACCCAATGATCTAGCTGTTCAGACGTATAATAAGTCCAAAAGGGGGGCGACTTCTATACCAACTTAAGAAGGAGTGAAGGGTGGGGAGGGAGGATTTTGAAGGACTATCAGCTCTTGAGAAGAAGAGAAAGAAGGAAGAGAAGAAGAAGAAAGAGGAGGAGGAGGAGGAAGAAGAAAAAATATCCAAAGTATTCAATTGTTAAGCACAGCAAAACTTAAGAGGGAGTGAACTCAAATCAGAGCCTGATGGTTGCTCCGAAAAGTGGACCGAAAAATACTCCACAGTCAGCATTCCCAAGGTTTGGTTTGACACCACCAATAGGAGTCGTTTGACGAATTTCAGATTCCATTGACATAACTCCTGATAGAGTGGCAGATAGAATACCTACTGGTAGATTCCTTTGAATTCATAAATTCCGTAGATATTCCAATGCTCATCATTGACATTTCAAACTTAACCCTTTGATATCCTTCTCACCATTAGGCATGATTGTAAAATTATTATTAGGGCATCAACAATCAATCCTTACATTCCCTAGCCCTAGAGATATGGTTATTGTTCTAATACCCAATGGTCTAGCTGTACAGACGTATAATAAGTCCAAAACGGGGGCGACTTCTATACCAACTTAAGAAGGAGTGAAGGGTGGGGAGGGAGGATTTTGAAGGACTATCAGCTCTCGAGAAGAAGTGAAAGAAGGAAGAGAAGAAGAAGAAAGAGGAGGAGGAGGAGGAGGAGGAGGAGAAGGAGGAGAAGGAAGAAAAAATATCCGAAATATTCAATTGTTAAGCACAGCAAAACTTAAGAGGGAGTGAACTCAAATCAGAGCCTGATGGTTGCTCCGAAAAGTGGACCGAAAAATGCTCCGCAGAAAACAATGTAAAGGGGAAGTGAAGAAACATAGGCCGGGAAGATATAAAATACACACAGAGGCCTTTTATTATCTCTTTGTAGAATAACTTACTGCATGATTCTGCTTGGGATGGAAAAAAAAAAGATTCCCCCCCCCAAGGTGGGGAGGGAGGATTTTGAAGGACTATCAGCTCTTGAGAAGAAGAGAAAGAAGGAAGAGAAGAAGAAGAAAGAGGAGGAGGAGGAGAAGGAAGAAAAAATATCCAAAATATTCAATTGTTAAGCACTGCAAAACTTAAAAGGGAGTGAACTCAAATCAGAGCCTGATGGTTGCTCCGAAAAGTGGACCGAAAAATGCTCCACACAAAACAATGTAAAGGGGAAGTGAAGAAACATAGGCCGGGAAGATATAAAATACAGAGACCTTTTATTATCTCTTTGTAGAATAACTTACTGCATGATTCTGCTTGGGATGGAAAAAAAAAAATCCCCCCCACCGAAATTTATGCCTGTGAAAAGATTAAAATGTCATATTTTCTCTCCCCTTCAGCTTAGCCTGCAATACAGGGGAAACCCGAAACATTAGTTTTATGGTTTTATTATCTATCAGAGGTTATTTTCATGGCTTTATAAATGACATCAATCTCTAGGAGGTGCCTCTATTCTGTAGTGGGGGGAAAAAGACATCAGGTACTTATGTAGGTACAAATAAGTATTGTTTACATTTTTTAACAGAAAGCTACTTGCTATAACTTAAGTGAGTAAATTGAGTATCTCCTGTGTATAGGTAGTTAGGTCGGTATACTCTTATATTTCTTTTACTTACCTACCTAATTAATTTCCATTAGGACAATTAACAAATAACGAATATTTTTTGGATTACTTTCTTGGATGTGAGATTGTACGAGTGGTATGATACTCCACGCAGATTTCTTATTATTAAAGAAATACGAGTAGGGTGTCCACGATTACAACAGGTGTCGGCGATTGGGGGTTTTACCCTACTTAATTTCCATTAGGACAATTAACAAATAACGAATATTTTTTGGATTACTTCTACCTTTCTTGGATGTGAGATTGTACGAGTGGTATGATACTTTTTTTCGTTTTTGGAAGTGACCCAAATTCTTCTAGATGAAAACTTGAAGCAGAATAGAAGCAGTAGGAGAAAATACATCTTACAGCAGGATGTTAAATGCAACTTATCAGAGCAGAAGAGCTGTAAAGATAGGATAGGTGCTTACTTTGAGTATCTACAGAGCAAGAGAAAAAAAGGGCACATTAATATTGTATAAAAATTTAATACATTTTGAAACATTAAAAAAAGATTTATGTGGTAGTTATATGGATTTTCGTCTGAAGGAAGATTTTTCTCTATTCCGACCTGAAAACAATAATTGCAAGTCTGGTTTAAGTGCAAACAATAAAAAACAATTTATTTGTTTATTTTTTCCCCCTTTTCTATAACAGGGAAGAATTGACGTTTTAATATTTCATTAATTTATTTGGAAATTGTGAACGTCGATGGTTTCACTGCAAAACAGTAAAACTTTATTGATCTCAGCACATTGAAAGTTTTTCAACATTGAGCTCCTTCGTTCCGTCTTCCTCTTTTTCATTGCCTCCGTTATTCTTTCAATTTATTTGTTTTGAGTACTTTCGAAGAGTACTTCTCCTTCTTTCACTTTAATGGCTCTTTTAGAACTGTCCGACTTACAGTTGAGAAGTTTAATGTAATAGAAAGTCGTGTGATGTTCACACCAGATTTTTATAGTTTTTTCTGAGATAATAAAAAAAAATCATGAGAATCACTTCTTTCACTTTAATGGCTCCTTTTTATAATGGACAGGATCAGATAAAAATGACATAGGAGTGGAAAATTTCAAGAGATGTCCAATGAAAGAGGTGAAAATTGGGTTAATATAGAAAGTGTTTTTTTACCTCCTCGTACCTCGTTTATAACAAGGTGGTTAGCAATTTATGAGAGAGTAACAAAAACATAATGTACTTAGTTCATACCTATTCAGTTATTACAGTGTACAATGAATACCTAATTTGATTGTTTATTAGGGTTCCAAGTAAACCTGATTTCCTTCATACCAACCTACCTACCAGGAAAGCTTCTTTCACTTTAATGGCTCCTTTTTATAATGGACAGGATCAGATAAAAATGACATAGGAGTGGAAAATTTCAAGAGATGTCCAATGGAAGAGGTGAAAATTGGGTTAATATAGAAAACTGTAATGATTGCAGTGTTTTTTTACCTCCTCGTTTATAACAAGGTGGCTAGCAATTTATGAGAGAGTAACAAAAACATAATGTAGGTACTTAGTTCATACCTATTCAGTTATTACAGTGTACAATGAATACCTACCTAATTTGATTGTTTATTAGGGTTCCAAGTAAACCTGATTTCCTTCATACCAACCTACCTACCAGGAAGAGGAGAAAAAACAGGTGGTGAATATGCGAGAGAAAGCGAAGAAAAGCAGAGTGCAACATGTGTTTAGATAATGAAAAGTACAAAAAAGGGGAAATAAAAAAATCCCTTTCTCCTGGAAATTTATGATTATTGCTCTTCTCTTTTTTTATTCGGGATTTGGTAGCAGGATATTGTGTGTTTCTTTACACTTATGAAGGTATTTTTTTATGAAAATTACTCTCAGAGTTGCCTGTATGCATAAGGGGGGCAATATAGCAATCGTAAACAAGTCAGAATCACTTCTTTGCCGAAGCTTTGGGTCTACTCAGCAAATATTGTGCTTGACAGGTTGTGCTATTTTTGTAGCACTTTTTGTATGATAAAATCTCTTGAAATTCTAGTATAGTTATTATAATTTTCGCGGTACTATTTTAGTTGTGAATAATTAGAAATTTTAATGTTATAACGCGTGATCACATTCCTATATTGTTGTGTGCTTCATAATAAATTGTTCAGCAAACATATATATCAAAGTGTTGTCCATAAATGCAAAAGTAACACCCCTTTGACCATTTGATGCAAAACTAACACTCTTTTGCCCTTCAATATTATATAGTGACATTCCTTCAACTTTAACCCTTCAATACAAAAGTGACTCTTTTAACCCTCCAATAGGAATTTACTTGAGAAAAAACGAACTCAGAGGTAATCACGTTCTGAGCCCGTTCAAAATAGAATGGTATTTATAAACAAGTCCGATAAGGAGTAAGACCGGTTTTACCTAAGATGATGCTAAGCGTGTGGTACGCGTTGGCAACACTGTAATTTTACCCGGGATTTGTCAAAACAAGTATTTTCATTTGGAATGATAGCATGTTGCATGCACTAGTTCCCCACGGATCACTGAAGTTAGGTAACGTTGCGCGTGGTTAGTACCTGGATGGTGACCATCTGACCCCTATACCTACCTACCTACCTTGAATTTTTGGTCATTTATCATTTGATTTTGAGTTCTAACTAGGTGCGTTTTTATTTTATTTCTTACAACAGTTCTCTTTAACCCTTCAATGTTCTGTTTCAGGTAAAAGAAACGTCGGAGACGGTGATCACGGGTGATGTCAACGGCCTTGTGGAGACAATTATCAGCACGTTAGAAATGGAACTGAAGCCGGACAAATACCGGTTGCTGTGTGTGGCCAACCAGTACGGGGTGTACAAGGAAACCAGCCACTATCACGATATTATACAGGAGGCCCCGGAGTCAGCGGCCGTTCAAAAAACTTCCGCGGCCACCCGGACTGGTGAGTCGTACAGAAGGGTTAAAATTATTTTTCAATAGGACTTTTTCATATTTTTTTCCTTTAACCTATGTATGTTTGTATTTTCATTATTATTCTTAATTTATTCCTTCAATCCTTGCTCATTCATCCTAAATATTATTATCAATAATTATCTTTCTCGTCTTTCTCCCTCCCCCTCTCTCTCTTTCAAATACGAGAGAAAAGGAAAGAGAGAGAGAGAAAGGAGAAAGATCAAGGAGAGTGAGGGGAAGTGAGGTAGGTTTGGTTCAAAGATAAATTACTAGTATAGCTCGCTATACTGTAGTAATGGAAAGTAAAAAGATATGATGAAAAAATGTCATAGTAATAACTAAGCCCCCAAAAGCGCGGGGCCCGTGGCAGTCTGCCATTCTGCCTTATGGGTAATCCGGCCCTGATAGCTCGCCATACTGTAGTAATAGAAAGTAAAAAGATATGATGAAAGATACGGAGGCCTTCGAAAGAAACAGCAGACAAAAATTACCTTTTCAAATCGCTTACTAGCTCTCTCTTTCTCTCTGTTTGTTTGCTCTCTCTCTCTCTCTCTATCCCTATTTCCTTTTATCTATCCATCTCTTTCTCTCTCCCTATCTCAAAACTCAAAATGAGTAGTTATGCCCACAGTATCTTTTAAATTTGGAAATGTTGAAATCGTCTGAAAGTTTAATTAACTCGATGATCGTGTTCGTAATCATATTACGTTAAACTTTCAAGTTTCAAGTACTGCTACTTGAAAACTTTGTTTTCCAATATTCGCTCAGGCAGGTAAGTTATTACGAAATTGAAGCCTACAAATCTACTACTTTCAGCTAATCTAATCGAGCCTCTCCAGCTTTTCCGTGAAAACAGGGAGGAAAATCCACAATGAAATCTAAACAGCCAAAGGTCAAAGCGTCACGGCTTCGCCTTAAAATCTGAAGCTCTTCTCCTGTAAAAAAAAAAGAAAGAAAAAACAGTAGGTACAGGGAAGAAAAAATTGCAAGGTATGAAAAGAGGAAATTGAATCAAAAAATGCAGTCAACTTTGTACCGTACATATTTATTAGCTCCCTGTCTCTCTCTCCCTTTCTTCTCTCACTTCCTTATTTCCCACCCTTCTTTATCCCGTCACTCCCTCCCTCTCTCTCTCTCCCTCTCTTTCTCTCTCTCTCCCTCTGTCTCGATTTTATTATGTCTAAACATTGTAGCACAAATAAATAAAATGTTTATTCTTTTTATGGTGAAAAAATTGTTAAGAGGAGGGAGAAAAGGGAAGAGAAAAGACGAAGAAAAGAAGAAAGGGAGAGAGGGAGGAAGGAAGCGAAATTATCGTCAGTTGTAAAATTATTTCTTTATGAGAGTTGAAAAATTATGACATCACAAAAGTAGGTACGTAATTTTCACTTTGCTCTTTCAAAAGAGAACAGCAAAAAAACAGCACATCACTTTCGATTTATACTTTTCTCTTAAGTGTACGTCTTTAGTAGTCTGTACCTCTGTACGTCACTTTCTAGCTTTCTACTCATTAAATTTATCTAATGCCTGTCTAATTTCAGGCCTGAATATCATCCAATAATTTCCTAATCCAGACAAATCCCGAAAGGTAGCCTAACTTACAGTGTTACACTACTGTTACAGGTTATAATTATGTACTCTAATTACCTAAGCCCTAATTTACAACTTATTCCCGTAAACTGGTAAACATAGGTTTCCTCTACCCTTGAAAAATACCCCCTTAAAATATAAGAATAAAAACAATCTTATGAAAATTAAGTATAATATCTCCTATTTTAGGCCCCGATGGCACATTCCCCAAGTAAGGTGGACTGAATTCGGCCCTGCTCCCTTTCCCAGACAACTCCACAGTTAAAATGAAGTCAAGAGCTATCGTAGAAGGGAGGAGGATGGGGGAGACAAAAAAGTGAGATAAATAGAAGGGAGAGAATGGTGGTGAAAAATGTCACCACTAAAAATGGTGACGGCGTCACTTTCTAGCTTTCTACTCATTAAATTTATCTAATGCCTGTCTAATTTCAGGCCTGAATATCATGCAATAATTTCCTAATCCAGGCAAATCCCGAAAGGCAGCCTAACTTACAGTGTTACACTACTGTTACAGGTTATATGTACTCTAATTACCTAAGCCCTAATTTACAACTTATTCCAGTAAACTGGTAAACATAGGCTTCCTCTGCCCTCATAAAATACCCCCTTAAAATATAAGAATAAAGATAATCTTATGAAAATCAAGTATAATATCTCCTATTTTAGGCCCCGATGGCACATGCCCCAAGTAAGGTGGACTGAAATCGGACCTGTTCCCTTTCCCAGACAACTCCACAGTTAAAATGAAGTCAAGAGCTATTGTAGAAGGGAGGAGGATGGGGGAGACATAGAAGGGGGAGAATGGTGGTGAAAAATGTCACCACTAAAAATGGTGACGGAAAAAAATATTAACACAGAAAAATAACAATAACAAACGAACTGGGTGTTCCGTAAATAATTTTGTTGATATTTTTCGTGGTGGGATTTTTGGCACATCCACCATTTTTATAGAAAAAAAATCCTTTGATAGTTACGAGACTGAATTGTCCATTTATTGCTTTTAATCAATGGGCGACTGGGCGTCTAGTCTGGTGTGTAGGGGAGGCGCGGCGGCGGCGCGGCGGGCCGCGGGTTGGACAAGCCTGGAGTATCTCCTATGTATAGGTAGTTAGGTCGGTATACTCTTATATTTCTTTTACTTACCTACTTAATTTCCATTAGGACAATTAACAAATAACGAATATTTTTTGGATTACTTTCTACCTTTCTTGGATGTGAGATTGTACGAGTGGTACCCTCAAAAACAAGTTTCGTTTTCGTCTGTTAGCGTCACCCTGTAGAAAGTAACAAGAGGATGGAAAGATCCGAAGATAGCTCTTACAAAGCCTGCGAACCTATTCTTTACCTCTATACCTCCTTGGTCCCTACCCTCTAACTACCTCTCTAGCATCCTCTAACTACCTCCTCCATCCTCTAACTCCCTCTACTTCCACTCGAAGGTAAACTCCAAACAAAAGTTCTAAGGTAATTTTTAATTAAATTTATGGTATTAATAGAAAAGAGAGGGCAAAGCGAAAGAATATAATTTATAAAAAAAAAAAATCTCAAAACAGCTAAACTCACAAAGTCACAACACAAATCACAGGTTTTTATTTATTTATTTCATTTTTGTTTACAAAATATACGTGCAGTTTTTCGATGCGCATGAAATTTAAAACTGATTCTGATTGGTTGATTCAATTTGAGATCCTTCTTTCCCTTCGCAAAGACTGGTCAAACGAGTCTTGGCAGAGGTCAAGCTTGAGATTCTTCTTAGAACTAGAAAGAACGTTTTTAGGTAGAAAAACCAGTTTATAAATACCGAATTATTGCAATCCTGTGCTCAGCACTTGCTCGACTGCAAAGGACATCCTTATATTTGTTCATAAATACGGGTGTAAATTAAATAAAAAAAACTCAGACCAGACTTTTGAATTCAACCTTCCAAGGAATTTCGAAATCACAGGGGCGAAAAATTTCTCCCTTTAGTTTCCACTTCTCGAGGTTTCAAATTTCATATCCCCCTTTCCTCCTCGCCCAAACATTGTTAAAAGGGGATAGAAAAAAATCGAGAAAGACAATAAAAGAGGCAAGATCAAGATATTTAAATTCGAAATAGCATCGTTAAAACAAAGCACTTGTGAAAATTATTTTTAATTGAAATGCGAAGATACCCGAAATGGAGGGGGAGAAAGAGGCAGAGGAGAAGGAGGAAGAGGAGGAGGAGGAAGAAGAGGCAGAGGAGAAGGAGGAGGAGGAGAAGGAAAAGGAAAAGGAAGACGAGGAGGAGGAGGAGGAGGGTATCTAGGCAATGGAACCGGAGGCAAGATCAAGATATTTAAATTCGAAATAGCATCGTTAAAACAAAGCACTTGTGAAAATTATTTTTAATTGAAATGCGAAGATACTCGAAATGGAGGGGGAGAAAGAGGCAGAGGAGAAGGAGGAGAAGGAAAAAGAAGACGAGGAGGAGGAGGAGGAAGAGGAGGAGGAGCAAGAGGCAGAGGAGAAGGAGGAAGAGGAGGAGGAGAAGAAGAAGGAGGAGAAGGAAAAGGAAGACGAGGAGGAGGAGGAGGGTATCTAGGCAATGGAACCGTAGAAGATGGGGTAGCCGCCTTTGTATAAATTATATTCTTTCGCTTTGCCCTCTCTTTTCTATTAATACCATAAATTTAATTAAAAATTACCTTAGAACTTTTGTTTGGAGTTTACCTTCGAGTGGAAGTAGAGGGAGTTAGAGGATGGAGGAGGGAGATAGAGGATGGAGGAGGGAGTTAGAAGATGGAGGAGGGAGTTAGAGGATGCTAGAGAGGGAGATACAGGATGCTAGAGAGGTAGTTAGAGGGTAGGGACCAAGGAGGTATAGAGGTAAAGAATAGGTTCGCAGGCTTTTGTAAGAGCTATCTTCGGATCTTTCCATCCTCTTGTTACTTTCTACAGGGTGACGCTAACAGACGAAAACGAAACTTGTTTTTGAGCATTTTCGTGTGGTGAGATTTTCAAAACTCATATAGGTAGGTACCTACCTAGAGTATACCGATATACTGGTGATCATAGCGCTTCCCTAAAGCTTTCATGAAGGACATCCCATTGTTTTTGAGTTGATAAAATTCAATATCTCGTTTGGGATACGATCCCACGTCCTCTTGCTTACCAGACGAGCATAATCTTGTGATGATCGCGAGACTATTACGTATAAACTTTATTACAAGAACTAATAGTAAATTGCTACAGGAGCCATAGAATTTTTACTGTCAAACTTTTTATTTTGGTACTTCCTTGAGAACTAAAAAATTTGGAGGTCATGCGAACGTGTCCCATTCCCATTTCTTTTATCGCATTTTTTCAGGGAAATAGGTATCAAAATAAAAAGAAAAGTTTTTGGCTCTAAACATAACGCTATAAGTACTTTAGTTGATCAAGGAATAAAAAACCCAGCTCAAGCACTGCGAAATCAGTGGATGTGCTAAATTTCCCAACAAAAGCAATGTCTCTGTGGCGCTCACAACAACACTCAACTCCCAACAAAAGCAATATTTCGTACCTAGCCGTAATTTAGGTAATAAGGTGTATCAGCTCCTACCCCGTATATTATGAGATTCACACTATTCACAGACATTCTTATATTCCAGTAAATTCATTATCATTACATTTGTAAAATACTTCCTTACATAAAATTTCTTCCCCAACCTGTAATACCCTTGCATTTATTTTTTTAGCTATTTTTTTCCGTTTTTTTTCCGAATGAAATGGTATTTTAAAAAGAGTTTAGTGAGAGATTAGTGAATTAAAAAACAAAGAACAAAATAAAAGTAAACTTGATTTACTTGCATGCAAGGATCGCAAAATGCTTCCTCCATTTTTTTTTTTTTATTTATTTTTATTATTAGCCGTGAGCAAGTATTTCAGTCTGATGTCTTGTCTATAACGAAATGTATGCAGTTATGGGTACCTAATCCTTGAAAGATGAAACGTAGAAGATCTTTTTAAAAGTGATCCAAGGACTATCTTAAAAGCTACTGTACTAATTTTTCCCTCTCTACCATTAGAAAGCATCTTTTAGTATTTTCTTCCTGGACAACAGACGGTAGACGGTTAGTTATCATGAAATTCACAGCAGCAGGTGCGTTTTGTAGATTCATGCTAAAAGCAGGGAATAGAATGTTTTTGTATCCTCTTGTTACTTTCTACAGGGTGACGCTAACAGACGAAAACGAAACTTGTTTTTGAGCATTTTCGTGTGGTGAGATTTTCAAAACTTATATAGGTAGGTACCTACCTAGAGTATACCGATATACTGGTGATCATAGAATCCAGGTTGAATGATCTTAGAATTTAGGATCTTAGAAAGAACAAAAAAGTTGGTGGTAAGAAGGGGAAGCGCTTCCCTAAAGTTATATATTTTGCTTTTCCTTTATATCCCTTATCCAGGAAAATTTCCTTTTCAAAAGTTAGCAACCTAATTGTTCGGTTCCTAAAGAAAGTTTAACCCTTATTAGTATCAGGTACCTAAGAATAACGTTAACACATACAATCTCTCCTATCTTCATTTGGCATTTGAGGAATTTTTCTTCATCTTACAACACGTTTTTAGGGTATTTCCTGAGAAGATATTCTAAATGGCCGGCGACCGGGAGACATCAAACACAAAAACGAACGCCTTTGGCCTACGACAAACTGGTGCTTTAACCACTTGTAAATAAATATTACTACCTAATTGTCAGAGCACTGTAGCATATCGGTGGATTACAGACCTAGGTCTGTACAGTGTAGCATTTGGCTAGAGATATGTAGTTCTGTACACACCTGAAGAAAAGGGAAAACACAGTTCTCTCTAAGTGAAATTACTACATTCTGTTTATTTTCATATATTACGTACACAGTTCCAAAATTTGCCCCTCTTTTCCGTACGAAATTCTTTTAAACGGGAACATTAACGTAGAGCCCCGGAAAATTTTATTGTTTTTTAGCACCATCCAAGAAATATTTATTTTTGTTTTATTTTTATTGTTCCAAGTAAGTAGGAAATAAATTGAACGGTTGCTTTTCTTAAATTAAATTACATTACACTTGAAACACCAGGGTTTATCATCATCATGTAGAAGCAAATACTGGCAGATGAGGCTTATAATTTGTCTTCTTTGGATCATTGCATCCAGATTCGTATAGGCTTACGTTCTTACGTATCATTTTGCTGGCTAATTGAAAATTCAATCTCTTAAAATATAGGTATACATCTGACCCAGTAGTCCAGTACCAAAAAATACCTATCTTAGGTTACTTAGGTAGTACCTACCAATGTAGCTATGTACCTACCTACCTACCTTCCTACCGTAAGACAAAACATACCCCCCCGTTCCCCTACAAGTCACCAGAAACACTCCAGTTCCAGACTTTATTCCAGGGGTTCCCAAACTTTTTTTTTCTACGCGGCCTCTTTTTACATTCCTTCTTTTAAATTGTGAACGATCCGTGGCCCCTTCACTGTAGTTTATGTGATCTTCCCGGGATTCTTGAAGTCCCTCGGGGGGCCGCGGACCCCAGTTTGGGCATCACTGTTCCCAACTATAAAAAAAAAAAAAAAAAAAAAAAAAAAAAAATGTGACAGGTTGCCACAAGTTTAGGGTTTAGGAACTCTATTATTGGGTAATTTCCCCTGATTTAGGCTGTAGGAATGCTATATTAAAATAGTGTCGAGCTTCCCGATATAGAATTCCATGTTAGAGTACCGGAACCCAGTCACCCGATTAGGCTGGCGGCACCCTAGTTTTTTCTCAGTGTAGTAGTCAGAAAGCTCCTTCCTCCTACAATGATGGAAACATTAAATACCTATAGTTCATCCAGATCAATGTGACAGGTGCAGAGGAAATCCCTACATTGTTGCAATTCAGATAAAGGTCTATTTTTGATAAACTCTCTCTTCTAAAATGCAGAGGTAGCTCTAAGTTCAGAGGTTGGATTCCAGAACAGGTAAGGTGGATATCGCATTACTTGACTTTGTTTCACTGTCGGAGGAAGCACTGTGCAATATAGCTTCCCCTTTTAGAGATTCTCTACCATTGCACATGTGACATGTTTGGCAACAATGCATTTTTTTTTTTTTTGCTGTCACATTGATCTGGACACACTATACCTAGGTATATTTTTACCTACCTATGAGTAGGAAATAAATTGAACGGTTGCTTTTCTTAAATTAAATTACATTACACTTGAAACACAAGGGTATCATCATCTCAGGATAAAATCCACCCCGGGCGGGAATCGAACCCGCGGCCTAGCGCTTACAAGGCAGACGCACCACCAACTAAGCTGACTAGGCTGGCTAGAAAGATGGTAAAATGCCTTTAATTGTTGAAATTACTTTATCATGTACACTCGTTGCTGTGTTGAAAGCCCAGAAGTGATTAATTGGTAGAACAGCCTCGGTAGACACTGAAAGTACCCAGAAAAAGACGGAAGAAAAACCAGAAGTTACACCTTTAGTATGTCATGTACATATGTGTAGGTATTGGTACTCTGTTTAATATCGTAATATCGTATTCTATGTACATAATTATGTAATGTACCTCTACACAGAACAATTTCTTGACATCTTTCACATCTACTCATAACGTTTTAACCTAGACGTCTTGACTTTGTCTGCAAGAAGACTCATTTTTCGGTGTGAGCTTTTTCCAAATCAATTTGAACTTTGATGACTTCACGTACGATAGGTAAATGTAATTGAGGTGAGTTGAGGATCCCATACCGTACATAGACAACAAAAAATAGATTACTAGATTTATCATGAATATTACCTTTGCATATCAAAATAGAAATAGCACCGCTACTGAATTAGATATAGCATAATATAGACGCATCTGACCATAGGAAAACCTTCCGAAGTAAAAACCGCAGGGCAAAGGTTCAGTTGACCATTGAGAAGGTGTCGATAACAAAAAGAGAGAAAAGGGTCACACAATAGAAAACAGAAAGGGAAATTCTCATGAAAGGAATATAAATTTATTTTAAATTCTATTTTGATCGTAAATTTTGTTTTGAGGTGGAATAGAGTTTCCAAGTGCGGGAGAAAAAAAGATGCGAAAAGGAAAACTTGGTAAAGTGATAAAGAAAATGTTATATAAAAAAAAGAAAACCAAAAACAACGCCAGGGTGTTGAGAAAGAATATGATATTATATTACAATTTATTTGATAAAAAAAAGTTATATCTACATGTTTTGATTTATTAATCCTCCAGCCTTAATGTCCGTTTGGAGATTTATAAATCTGATTTGTAAATTTATATTTATATTTCCTTGGAGTCCCAATATTATGGTTAACCTTCTTTGAATCCTTGGGCAGAAAAGAATTCCATCTCGATTCCAACGTGGATCAGAATAGATATATGAGGAACTAAAAGTAAGGACACTTAAGAAGCCCAGATATTATTTCTGGGCGTCCAAGGGGTTTTTAAATCCCTAATCCTTTCAACACCGTGAGATGCCATGCCTGCATACCTTTGTTTCGGGTAAAAATCGGGAAATCCGTATTTTTTCACCATTTTGCTAGTTTGTACCGTATATGCCGAAAAAAAAGTTGGCAACCCTAGTACCTACCCATGTAATTGATTTTGAATTCTCATTTTTCTAGCTCTCTTCTTCTAAAACCATCTCACTTAGGTACTCGTATACACATCATTCTACTCGGTTTTAATTGCCTACTTGGTTGCGTGAAATCAGCTTACTGAGCTTTCCACGGTGAAGCAGGAGAACGGCAATTATTCCATTGTTTGTTCTTTATAAATACCCGTAGAACAGAAACGTGGCTTGTTGTCATTCCTAGAATCTATTTGATTAATGTTTTGTTTAAACAAGAGCTTGTTACTCGTTAGCATTGTTCCATCCCGTGCGCCTAGGGCTTTTCTCTCCCTGTTGGAAAAGTTGTTATAAAATTGTTTGACATGTTAAAAATGCCTCCGTGAAATAATTTCTAGCAAACACACATATTGTTATTTCTGTTTCCACACACTCTCCCCGCCACTTTCGCAGACAAATGCACGAGAGCATTATCATAAATTTTAATTAGCCCGAATAGTTTGCATTGTTCAAGACGAGTTTAATTGTTTTCCCGCTGACATATTACGTGACGGTGGCGAATTTATCAACATGCAAATAAAAGAGGTTTAGCTTGAATAGAACATACAAACATATGTACCTACCAAGGTACAATGTACATACATACAAAATGGGGTGGAAGGTTAAAGGTATAGCTGACGCGGGTCCGTTATTTATTTTATGTATAGGTAGTTTGTTTTAGGTACCTATATTTCCAAAAGAAGTGCCTAGGTGCTATGAATAGCGTAGTGCAGCTTGGCCGCAAGACGGTAATTTGTCCTTATAGCATTAGATATTATTTTGACGTAGATAGGCACCTACTACATACCTACCTACCTACATATTCTGTAATTCTACAGAAGAAGTAGAATTACAGAAGAAGTAGCAGAAGGACTAGTGGATTTTTGAGCTCCCTCACTAACTAAACTAAAATAATTTCGCAGAACCACAGTCCAAGCTCCTGTTTTGACATGTGGTACCCTGGTACCGTACACTATTTGTGTAAAAGCCTACGCTTGTAGAGCAACAGAAAACCAAGCAACTGTCACAAAAAGACAGTGAGGAGGCGGAGAGTGAAAAAAAGGAAAACAGAAAAAAAAATTGTATTGTGTAAATCTGTCAATTGTTAAAAAATATTAGTAGAAGAAACAATTTAAAGCAAAACTTGGGTAAAGTATGAAGAACAAATAACGCTCTCCTCTTTCCTCTCAATTCAAACTGGGAAACATAAATTTGAATAATTTTTGAGCGTTCCACTTTTGAAAATGAAAAACCAGCCATTGGTTTCATTCGAAGGGAAACAAAAGATTCGAAAAACTTTCCAGAATATAACATTTTTCTTGATAAAATAAAGATTTGATGTGAAAATGGGAAATCTGTAGAAGACGTTTTTCGAAAAAGAAAGAATGAAAAGGTTTGCCCCGTTGTTATTGGGTTATTGTTGCCAAAATTTTATAATTGATACAGAATTTAATCAAAGCATTTCCTTCGAAACAGTTTGGAGTTTTGAGCCTTCTATACTTTGTGGCAGTTCTTAGTTCTTACTAAAAAAGGAATAAAACAATTCACAGGTTTCATTGTTTACTTACACGAGGCGATCATTGAAAAATATACCTAATATGCACCTATATCAATTCACTATCTACTAATTTATCTAGATTCTGTATTCATTCAAACGACTTGGTCACTATAAATAGCTTTGCGTCAGTACCTACCGAGTAATTTTACAAAAGCAAAGTTAACGCAGAAAAACACAAATAAAAGGAATGAATGAAAGCCAAACAGAACAAAGTTGGTAGTAAAATCAAAAGTAAAACAAAACAAAAATATTTACTAGAGAAAAAAAAAGATAATAAATGTAACAGAAGAAGTGCATCATAACTAGGAATAGAAAAAAATCTATTCTCAGATTAAATAGGGTAAGAGGGTGTAAAAAAAAAGACCAAATGAGACTACCGGAGAAAACTATTAAGACCAAAGGAAATTGGTACTAGGTATGAAAAGCGCGAAAGTTTTAGGCGTATCAACGTGATAGAAAAATGGTATTTTTTTTAAGAGGTTTGACAGAGGGAACTGTAACTGCTATGGTCTTATCGTCCCGAAATCGAAGAGAGAAGGAAGACAGGATAGGAGAAAGCCAGCCGTTCCGAGAACGAATATTATCCCATCAGGATAAAATCCGCCCCGGGCGGGAATCGAACCCGCGGCCTAGCGCTTACAAGGCAGACGCACTACCAACTAAGCTAACTAGGCTGGCGATCCCATGACTTCCTCCTTGAAAAACCGCGGAAAAAAGTTATTACACCGTATTCATTTCAACTTCAATAAATTATTTCAACTCCAAAAGCCGTTGTTTTTTTCTATCTTTCAAAGGATATCCTGTCTTATCAGAGGAAAAAGATGATAGAAAGTGATCATTTCAACTGCCCCCGGTCTCTATTGGTTGAAATAATCGAGGTTCTATTGTATCTCATAATCTCATTGCACATTAACATTAACCAGGGTAGAATCTTTACCTTTTCCTCACCCAAAAGGTTCCTCAACTCCTAAGTCTTACAACGGTAGGTACCTACCTATGAATATAAATTATATATAGAAGTAATGGAATTTCCATGCATTGCTTTGCATCCCCCATCCCCTCACAGCGTAGAGACGAGTAATAAAACGTAAAATAAACGTAGAAGCATTTGCCTCTCTTTTTCATTGATCGTAACGCCAGCCTCGCCACGCCAAGGTGTAAAAGTAGGAGAAAATGGTGTGGAGGGGACGAAATAGGGGCCTGGATGTGAATGGGACATGGGCGAGAGAGGAACAGGGGAAATGGAAAGAGGAACAGTGGAAATGGAGAGAGGAACAGTGGAAATAAAAAGGGAAACAATGGAATATTGGAAAGAGGAACAGTGAAAATGGAGAGAGAAACAGTGGAAACGGAAAGAGGAACAGTGGAATTGGACGGAGAAAGAGAAATGGACAGACAACATGGGAATTGGGAGAAAGGAACGAATGGAATTTGTGGAACAGTAGGTACCAAATAAAGAGCGGAACGGAGAAAGTGAAAAAAGGATTAGTGGAAAGGAAGGAGAGGAACAGTGAAATTGAAAGGCAGAGAAAACCGGAAGTACCAAGAGGGACCAGTTTAAATGGATGGATCAAGAATGGATAAGTGAAGAAGAGGGGAACAGTGGTATATTACTTTAAAAAGTTCTGCGGGCAGTCCGGGTCGAGAATTCAATGCATTAAAAGCTAGAAAGGGGAAGACAGCAAGACAGTCACATGTCATTAGATACGATTCATCATCCACTGTGCATTAATTTGTTATTATTTTCTGTTGAAGTTACTCACACAGTTCACACTGGTCTAGAAAAAGAACCTATAAAACCATAAAAAATCTCGGGTTTATAGAAAACTTGTTTTATCTTTTACAGGAAGCCTAACAAAATAAAAATGTTGGCACAAGTTACTTTTTGGTTTCTTTTTTTTTAACTTCTTCATATGATGAGTAGCTGTCCATCCATTCAGAAGTGGAGGCTGGTCTGCGTGACAAGCGAGTAGAGGCCACAACACTGAAGAAGGGATAGGGTAATACTTGTGACTACGACGCGTGTTGAAGGGAGGAGGAGGGAGGGAAAGTAAAGGTCTTAAGGGGAGGGAAGTAAAGGGCGACAAAGGAGAGGGAAGTAAAGGTAAGAAGGAGAAGAGGATAAGGAGGTAGGACAGATTTAAAATGTGAGAAGGACAAGGTAAAAGTGAAAAGAGAGAGAGGAAAAGATGTGAAGGTAATA
>NW_007377809.1:15054-39776 GCF_000475195.1 Diaphorina citri | reverse complement strand
TGGACTTCACATGCACTAAAAAAAATACAAGACCTCCACAAATTTCGAGCTCAATCGTTAGCGATGTGTTGTTGGACCATAGCCATGGGCCGAGAGAATAATTGACCAGCACCACTCGCCAAGCACGTCTAATTATGGGCCCATGAGTTCCACCATGCGCCCGCTGGTATAACTTCTTGATGGACATAAATCAATCTCCCCTTCAAACGATTGCCTACCCAACACCTTGAGGTCAAAATTTAGTAATTTTTGGCCTGTACTGCAAATGAAAAACAAAAAAAAAAAAAAAAAACCTACGGAGGATCTCTCGTGTGCCCCCGGTTGAGAATCGCTGTTCTAGATTTTCTCTTTTCTCGACCTTCTCCATCCCAACCGTCTTTCCCCTCGGTCGTCTCTTTTTCTTCTCTAACCGTCTTTCTCTAGCTTTCCCCTCACGACCTATCTTTCCCTGTCCTAGAGCTTTCAGCAGATGTGTGACCCCCTGTTTCGTGTCCCTCTTGTTAAATTAATTCCTCTTCCTCCTCCTCTTCTTCTTCTTTCTAACCCCTTCTCTTACCCCTCCTACTTCTCTTACTTCTACTGATTCATCCTTCTCCTCTTCCTTCTTCTCCTCCTCCCCTTCCCACTCCTTCTTTTACATCTCCTCGTCCTCCTCTTCCTTCTACTCATCTTCCTGATTCATCCTTCTCCTCTTCCTTCTTCTCCTCCTCCCCTTCCCACTCCTTCTTTTACATCTCCTCGTCCTCCTCTTCCTTCTACTCCTCTTCCTTCTTCTTCTTCTTCTTCTTCTTCTTCTTCTTCTCCTCCTCGTCTTTCTCCCTCATTCTCGTTTTCCTTCACCCCCTCCAGTTTCTTCCCCCTATGTTCTCCCTTTCGGACAGAAGCTTTCGATGTTGTCAATAGAGAGATAACAATGGAACGGATAGCTTGGTAATTAACTTATTTACTGGGTCTAGGGCTAAGGTTCGGCCTTGCTTCCTCTGTTTCTCTTCATGCTCCAAGCTTTTGAGCTTCGGCACAAAGTTTTCTCTCGATTAGTTTTTAGAATGACCCGCTGACATATTACGTGACGGTGGCGAATTTATCAACATGCAAATAAAAGAGGTTTAGCTTGAATAGAACATACAAACATATGTACCTACCAAGGTACAATGTACATACATACAAAATGGGGTGGAAGGTTAAAGGTATAGCTGACGCGGGTCCGTTATTTATTTTATGTATAGGTAGTTTGTTTTAGGTACCTATATTTCCAAAAGAAGTGCCTAGGTGCTATGAATAGCGTAGTGCAGCTTGGCCGCAAGACGGTAATTTGTCCTTATAGCATTAAATATTATTTTGACGTAGGTAGGCACCTACTACCTACCTACCTACATATTTTGTAATTCTACAGAAGTATTAAGTACAGCAGAAGGACTAGTGGATTTTTGAGCTCCCTCCCACTAACTAAAACATTTTCGCAGAACCACAGTCCGAGCTCCTGCTATGAATAGCGTAGTGCAGCTTGGCCGCAAGACGGTAATTTGTCCTTATAGCATTAGATATTATTTTGACGTAGATAGGCACCTACTACATACCTACCTACCTACATATTCTGTAATTCTACAGAAGAAGTAGAATTACAGAAGAAGTAGCAGAAGGACTAGTGGATTTTTGAGCTCCCTCACTAACTAAACTAAAATAATTTCGCAGAACCACAGTCCAAGCTCCTGTTTTGACATGTGGTACCCCTCCTGTCGTAAAACAGGTTGTCTTGGGCCAGCCATTCACTATCAGGTAGACCTGATAGTGGGTGTGTGCTCATCTCGTATCACGTAGTCTTGACGGGCGGATCTTTTCAGCCGTACCTGCCTGGTCAAGTCTATCTCATAGTGAAATAGCTGGCCTTTGAATACAATAAGAAGGGCACAGGCTTGACGGGCGGATCTTTTCAGCCGTACCTGGTCAAGTCTATCTCATAGTGAAGTAGCTGGCCTTTGAATACAACAAGAAGGGCACAGGACTGTTTCGGGATGCAGAAATAGGTCATTACGGACTGTGGCCATTTGTTAACAGATGAACACATTAACAACTTGGTTAGGTATACTATACATAAGAACTAGAGAAATGTCACGTCAGTCAGGAAATATACTTTAATATTCATGATACTAAGTTACACTAAGAGAGAATCGTGCGGCAGGATTCTCCCTTAATCAGCTAGTATCCTGCCATTGAAAAAAGTTGGATGATAGGGATGAGCTCTCTTTTAAGTAACTCGAAAATTTCAGAAAACGGTCTTTGACCTAAAACAGTCTTTTTGAACATCATCCGTTCGTAAATTCCATGACTTTTCAGCAATCCCTAACACTACTCCTTGTGTAAATCTGTCAATTGTTAAAAAATATTAGTAGAAGAAACAATTTAAAGCAAAACTTGGGTAAAGTATGAAGAACAAATAACGCTCTCCTCTTTCCTCTCAATTCAAACTGGGAAACATAAATTTGAATAATTTTTGAGCGTTCCACTTTTGAAAATGAAAAACCAGCCATTGGTTTCATTCGAAGGGAAACAAAAGATTCGAAAAACTTTGCAGAATGAAACATTTTTCTTGATAAAATAAAGATTTGATGTGAAAATGGGAAATCTGTAGAAGACGTTTTTCGAAAAAAGAAATAATGAAAAGGTTTGCCCCGTTGTTATGAACGTCACTATTAATGAATTTATTTAATTTTGACGTCCTTTGTAAATACTATTTTACTTAGGTTATTTATGAAAATGGATACTTACGAGTTGGTACCGTGAAGGTACCACACCACACGGGGCCACGGTACCACACCACCCCGTGCCACAAGGTACCACACCACACCACACGGGGCCACCACAAGTACCAAGGCACCACACGAACATCACGTATTCAACGTTCCTACTGTCAATGTAGGGCAGTTGGTCTTACAACAGCAACAAGGGTGGAGTGGTAGAGAATGCCATAGGCATTAACCCCACCCTTGATCAAACTTTATTTATTTCATTACTTCTCAGTTTTTGTCCAACTTGTATATATGTATATCTCTGTAAATAAAGATTTGATCGAATTGTGTAATAATAATAATAATAGCAACACTGTAGAATGTAGCAAAGACAGCCAGAGTAATGACTCTACAAGTCTACATGACCCCAGGAATCTCAACAGAGTCCACCCGTGTAAAAGTCTTATTAACGAAAATGTTCTCCAAATATCCCATGGGGAGTTTGGTAAATTAGTCGAGAGCGGAGATGGAAACAAAATACTCATGATGTCATGTCAGTAACTCAGTAGTACATGGGCCATCCCTTCCTAACCATCCGTTTACAAAACTTCCCCTTCTACTAGAATTCAGTAGTTCTCAATATGTTTTCGCCCGCGTACCCCTTGAGTACCCGGGTTTAATCTCACGAACCCTCACCACCATTATAATGAGTACTGGGTACCGATACCTAGGTTGTTGTGTACGATTGCTACTGAGTTTTAAACACTCTCAGAACATTAAAAAAAAAAAAAAAATCAGTACCTACTTCAGTACCTTGAGGTCAAAAATTAGTAATTTTTGGACTGTACTGCAATTTTTGGACCCCCGGTTGAGAATCGCTGTTCTAGATCTTCTCTTTTCTCGACCTTCTCCATCCCAACCGTCTAAGCAGTATCAGAATCAATGAATGTCTCCAAAGTCTAAATACCTATACACACACCAGACGACACTAACTTGATGCTTTGCAAACTTTACCTTCAAGATGCAAAATGTTCGAAATTTTAAACAACTATATAACCTTATTTACATTCTAGTTCTCTTTTCAAAGATAATTTAAAGAAAAAAAGAAAAAAAACTTAGAAAAAAGAAAGAGAAAAAGGAAAAAAAGTTCAAGTAAGTTGTGTACAGCATAAATACATTTGTAACATCAGTTGGCACTTACATATTTCTACGCTGTGATAAAGCTATACAGAAAACTAACACGCGGATAAATTTAAACCATTTTGCAACTAAACTTTTCCAACTTTTAGTTTTCCTTTTTCTTTCTTTTTCTCCAAAAGGGATTTTTTTTTTTCTTCTGTAAGTTTTTAATAGCACAAAAGAGACAATTGAAATAAGTAGAAGTACTTTAAAGCTACGCTGTGATAAAGCTATACAGAAAACTAACACGCGGATAAATTTAAACCATTTTGCAACTAAACTTTTCCAACTTTTAGTTTTCCATTTTCTTTTTTTCTCCAAAAGGGATTTTTTTTCTTCTTCTGTAAGTTTTTAATAGCACAAAAGAGACAATTGAAATAAGTAGAAGTACTTTAAAGAGTACACACAAAAGTGGGGGTGGAAATAGAGTTAGACATTTAGCTCAAGTGCTGACGATAATCATGGTAGGAAAATGGTATTAAATTTTCATTTTTATTTTCTACTTTCCCAGATAATTATCTAATTTTATCAATAAAAACATTTGTATGTGTTTAGATTTGCTGTGATCCACAACTACATAATAATTATGTAACCACTTGACAATTTTATGGACCTTTTTAAAATTTTGTACCTTCCCACGTAGAATTTCCCTGCTCAGCTCCTCATCTATAACAAATGAAAATCAATGGTTTTGTTTGAAAAAACATTAATTTCCATTATTTTTGCCTGATTTCAGATCCTCTTCTCATCACTCACCTACTTACCCTGCTCATCTCGTTTCTCCTTATGACGTCACTTCATAGAATGGCGCCTGTGTGAAGCTTTTCCAACGCATGGTAATTTAGTCTGTCCTGATATTCAACCAGTTTTCCTGTCGTAAAACAGGTTGTCTTGGGCCAGCCATTCACTATCAGGTAGACCTGATAGTGGGTGTGTGCTCATCTCGTATCACACTCCTGTCGTAAAACAGGTTGTCTTGGGCCAGCCATTCACTATCAGGTAGACCTGATAGTGGGTGTGTGCTCATCTCGTATCACGTAGACTTGACGGGCGGATCTTTTCAGCCGTACCTGGTCAAGTCTATCTCATAGTGAAGTAGCTGGCCTTTGAATACAACAAGAAGGGCACAGGCCTGTTTCGGGATGCAGAAATAGCTTATTGTCATTACGGACTGTGGCCATTTGTTAACAGATGAACACATTAACGACTTGGTTAGGTATAGATAAGAACTAGAGAAATGTTACGTCAGTCAGGAAAGGCCTGTTTCGGGATGCAGAAATAGGTCATTACGGACTGTGGCCATTTGTTAACAGATGAACACATTAACAACTTGGTTAGGTATACATAAGAACTAGAGAAATGTCACGTCAGTCAGGAAATATACTTTCATATTCGTGATACTAGCACACTAAGAGAGAATCCTGCGGCAGGATTCTACCTTAATCAGCTAGTATCCTGCCATTGAAAAAAAGTTGGATGATAGGTATGAGCTCTCTTTTAGGTAACTCGAAAATTTCAGAAAACGGTCTTTGACCTCAAACAGTCTTTTTGAACATCATCCGTTCGTAAATTCCATGACTTTTCAGCAATCCCTAACACTACTCACAACTTAATTCCTACTGTATTTACGTAAATACATTTGTGTATATTAGGTGTTATAAGTACCTAGTTCTCTAAGTTAGTATTTTATATTGTTACTTTGCTTTTAAATAAACTACCATAACATTTAATGTTTGTGTAAATAACTCAAGCATAATCCGTATGACGTAGGTAGGTACAAAGAAATATCCACCTTATAGGTACCTATTTAGGGTAGCTATACTGGCTATTGAGTAGGTATTCACTACCCATTAACATTTATGAATCTGATATACGTATTTGTATGTATAGGTAGATACCTACCTTTATTGTAAAATTTATAATGTAAATAAATCAATAAAATAATAAAAATAGGAATTTATTATTTGTTTATAATGAATGGAAAAATCCTTCATACCTTAAAAGAAAACTTTACTGTAGGCATAAAAGTGTAGATATCCACCTTATAGGTACCTATTTAGGGTAGCTATACTGGCTATTGAGTAGGTATTCAACTACCCATTAACATTTATGAATCTGATATACGTATTTGTATGCATAGGTAGATACCTACCTTTATTGTAAAATTTATAATGTAAATAAATCAATAAAATAATAAAAAATAGGAATTATTTGTTTATAATGAATGGAAAAATCCTTCATAACTTAAAAGAAAACTTTACTGTAGGCATAAAAGTGTAGGTAGGTACCTACTCTCTAAGCGAAAATTCTATTTTGTAGTTCTGCAGCTGTACCTATTTGAAACAGCCTTTCAAAAAGGTTATTTATTAAATGGACCTTGAGACTTTTTCAAAAAGGTATGTACCTACCAGGTACCTATATCTTTTGAAATAAATCCTAGCCTAGGTAAATATGAATACATACCTTCGTACTTCCAGTTCTGCAGCTGTACCTATTTGAAACAGCCTTTCAAAAAGGTTATTTATTAAATGGACCTTGAGACTTTTTCAAAAAGGTATGTACCAGGTACCTATATCTTTTGAAATAAAACCTAGCCTAGGTATATGAATACATACCTTCGTACTTCCATATATAAATTTTATTAAAATGAAGCTTACTGTGGGTAATTAATGAAATAACTAATAACGTAATGTTTAAAAAAATCAACATAGAGTTACCTAATTATCTACCTTTATTATAATCATTATTATCTATGAGCAAAATTAATTTTTAAGAAATTAAAAAAAAAACACTTGGATGAATAAAATTGTTTTCCTCTGTATCCTTTTACCTTTGTTTTTTATTTATTTTTAATTTGGTACTTTTTACATAAAATTTTCAATAGTGAGAAAGCTGGTAATTTGTGTTTTTTTTTTTAACGTATGAAAAGAGAATGAGAAAATTGAGAGGAACCTCAAGGAGCACAAGTTTTTCCCCAAAAATATGGGAAATTTTTCAGAAGATTATTAGGTAGGTAATTTAAAATTATTTTTTGGTTATTTACGTATACCTATTAATATTAGATAAACGGGTATTTTTTTAATAGGAAAAGGCTAGAAAGAAGAAGAGGTAGGTAAGTAGGTATACTCTAATTATTTAGAGATGAAGAATAACTAGGTAGGTACCTATACCCTTTATGATGGCGCAGGGACTAAAATTCGCCCAATAAAAATCCAAGTTAAATGTAGATACGTATGTACATAGACGTAATCAAGCATTTTATTCCCTAAAGTCTAAACTCTATCTAATTAGGTAGGTCGATGTAAGGAAAGTTTTTAGATAGGTAGGTTTTTCCTACCTTCCTATCGAAATGAGAAAGAAATAAAATAATACTTGGGTATTATTTGCTAATGAGAAGCGAAATGAAGATGTGCCGTGAAAGCTGCACATTGGATCGTGGATCAGAATAAATTTGAAAGTTCATAACTTAATGTTAATTTATTTTATTGGATTTTTTCAACAGGAGGTGGGGTGTAGAATCTTGTAGATTTTTTTTTAATTGACAAGCACGGAGGCTCCCTCTTTTCTTTACGGGTTTTCTAATTCAACATACTGACTACTTTGGTAATCTTTCATTACCAAAGTAGCTAATCATTATTTATTTATTTCATTAGTTTACAAATAGACTTTTCTACAAATGAAAATTCTTATGATCTGCAATCTCATGTTGTTGTTGTTGTTGTTGTTTTTGTTGTTGGTGTTGTATTTTTTTATTTTTATCTGCAATCTCATGTTGTTGTTGTTTTTGTTTTTGTTGTTGATGTTGAGGATGCCCTTTTTTTTTTGAGGGGGTGTTTCGTCCGGTCTGTCCTTTTTTTTGTGTTTTTTTTTTTTTTTTTTTTTTTTTTTTTTTTTTGTTCTTCTAGGCTATTAAGTAATCTAGGATCTTTAGTGTCGAGGTTTCCACCCTCCATTCGACAGCAACAACCCACCTCCTCAACCAGCCTCGGGGAAAAGCCAGAACTCTGCTTAGACGCTTGACTTCAGAGCCATCGGCATCGGAACCTAGTTCATTCAACGTCCACCCTCCATTCGACAGCAACAACCCACCTCCTCAACCAGACTCCGGGAAAAGCCGGAACTCTGCCTAGACCCTTTACTTCAGAGATTCATCGGCATCGGAACCTAGTTCATTCAACGTGCTATCGTCCCGTCGCATTTAGCGTTTCGCGTTTCTGCCTGGCCAAGGCCAACAGTGCACCTAATCTTAACAGTACCTACATTCAACGTGCTATCGTCGCGTCGCTGGCTGACCCAGGCCAACAGTGCACCTAAGTTTAACAGTCGCTAAACCTAAAACAATGCTAAGGAATGCCAAGAACAACTGGGGTTTCAGAGCGAGCAAAACTAAAAAGAAAGAAATGAAGCAGCATTCAACGTGCTATCGTCGCGTCGCTGGCTGACCCAGGCCAACAGTGCACCTAAGTTTAACAGTCGCTAAACCTAAAACAATGCTAATGCCAAGAACAACTGGGGTTTCAGAGCGAACAAAACTAAAAAGAAAGAAATGAAGCAGAAAAATATTAAGTCAGAGTTGCTATTCTGAAGAAAAATGAGACTACTTGAATAAAATATTGTACTCCGTTTGTTTTGTGCTCGGTGCTTGGACAACCTGCTTTACTTACACTTTGCTTTCTGACGAATTCGTACGTTGTTCGAGGAGTATTGAAGGTGTTTTGCCCTCTTTTCCTCTTTCTCACCTGAATCAGATCTAAATTTATCCGTATATTTTTAGCCATCGACATGGGCAAGTTGAACGTACCATACCTATAATAATAATAATAATAGACTCTTGAGTGGAAGGCAACCACTAGGTCGAGGTTAACGCCTTAGGCGTTCTCTACCACCTAACCCCGAGAGCTCCATTATTATGTGGTCAAATTCTCAAATAAATGAGGATAAAATTCCATACCTCGGCTGGGATCGAACCCACGCCCTCCTGATTACCAGGCGAGCGTGTAGCAACCCTCCGGTGCGGTGGTTGGTATTCGGATGGATGATCTCCTGCAGGAGATGGGGTATCAATCAAATCATGTACTGCTGGCGTCCCGGTCGTCCCACTATCCTTTCACATCAGGCTAGGTAAGGTTTGTGAGGCACAAATTAGACATTCGCCAAAATGTCGAGTGCAAAGGGGGTCCATAATTTCCATAGTTGACGTTGCTTAGCTTCGATGCTCTGACAGGACATGTCTTCTTCATTTCATATGAAGCAGTGTGCGCTAAGTTCAAGACTGACAATACAAATCGTGCAGTTTTCTTTATTCTTTGAGTTCCATTTTATTCACATCTTCCAGTTTCTCTCGTTCTTTCCTTCTCTTCTTCCTGCTACTGCTGCTCCTCCCCTCTCCTCTTCCTCCTCCTCTTTTCGCTTTCTCCTCTCCTCCTTCTCCTCCTCACCTTCATATTCTTTTCCATTCACTTCTTTAGTTACAGATTTACAATTTTCTAGTCTGTCTTAATGATATGAATTTGTCAGTAGCTTGGACAACGGGGAAAGGTGGGGGGAGAGGCAATTCGGGATTTTCAATTGTCCACTAATGAGGCCAATTGATAAAGGCCCTGTCCGCGCGTTCATTTGACAACCGATTTTAGTTCCTTTATGTATTGTTCGTGTGGTGTAGGACAGAGAACAAGGGGAGAGCGAAGAAATGAAAGAAAAAGAATCGTAATGATGACAATGCTGAGGATGAAAAAGTATGAGAAGAAAAGACATCAACAGCGAGAGCAAGCGTATTCAGATTTTGTCAAAGGAGGGGGGGGGTGAGAGCGGTATTGTATCGGGGTGTGTGTTTTCGGAGTGAAGCAGAAAAATTGGCTTGAGGGGGTAAGGGGTTGGGCCCCCTTGACCCCCTAAATAAGGCCCTAAGAGAGGGAGAAACTTAGGGTGATTGTTCCAAAGAGTAGTATCATACTGTCAGTTCTAAAAAGTAACTCGTCCTATTAGACTAGCTAAAAAATATTACTCCATTACCATTAGTGACTGATATTAAATGGGAATCTTTAGCCCAAATTTCAGGGAAAAAATTTAAAACCGAAAAAAAGCTGTAATTCTTTACCGTCACGAAACGGTGCTTTTTTTTCTTGAACTCTCGGACACGTACTGTTTAAATCCCAATTCCAATTTAAGCTTGTCGCTACCTCCCACCACGTAATAAAATTCAATACGAGGTTCCCCCGACGAGGACCGTAAAATAAAATTGGAAACGGCTTCTAGGGGAAATTTTTACTTGAGAGTGTCCACAAAGGGTACAAAGTCTTGATAACGATTTAACGGCTTACATCTGTAATGCTTGAGGAAAGCCTCTCATGGCGAAAGCCACAACCAGAGTATCAAAAAAATTTAAGTTTAATCAATGGAATCAAACGGTGCTTTTTTTTCTTGAACTCTCGGACACGTACTGTTTAAATCCCAATTCCAATTTAAGCTTGTCGCTACCTCCCACCACGTAATAAAATTCAATACGAGGTTCCCCCGACGAGGACCGTAAAATAAAATTGGAAACGGCTTCTAGGGGAAATTTTTACTTGAGAGTGTCCACAAAGGGTACAAAGTCTTGATAACGATTTAACGGCTTACATCTGTAATGCTTGAGGAAAGCCTCTCATGGCGAAAGCCACAACCAGAGTATCAAAAAAATTTAAGTTTAATTACCTAATGGAATAAGCATTAAGCGATTGGTTGATTTAAAAATGTTCAGCCATTCGGACTGCTTAGTCCAAGAGTTAAACTTAAACTAAAATTTGAACTCTGGTTGTGTCAGCCTAGTTAACTTGGTTGGTAGCGCGTCTGCCTTGTAAGTGCTAGGCCACGGGTTCGATTCCCACCCGGGGCGGATTTTATCCTAAACAGAGAAGGTTCGTTCTCGGAATGGCTGGCTTTGTCCTAAAAAAAAAAATGTCCTGAAAGAAGAAGGGTTTTTTTCGGGAGGGGGGGGTTTTTTCCAAAAAAAAAAAAAAAAATATGATTTAAGTCGTTTCATAATGTGATACTGGCAAAGGCAGTAAACTCGCGCCTTTTCTCATAACATGTAAGCTTTTGATCATCATTTAAACTTTTTTCAGCACACACCTCGTTTAATATTATTTTGTAAGGTGCTCTGTTTATGATGAGGCATAAAACATGGGCAATCTATAAAACATAACATTACCATTGTGTTAACGTGTGCTGTGAAGTCATCTCAGGTACGTCCCTAGGGGAAAAAAATGCCAGCCTAGTTAGCTTGGAGCGTAGAGCGTCTTAATAAGCGCTAGGTCGCGGGTTCGATTCCCGCCCGGCCGGATTTCATCTTTAACAGAATAGGGTTTCGTTCTCGGAACGGCTGGATTTCTCCTAATCCTGTCTTCCTCCTCTCTTCGCTTTGGGGACGTTAAGACCTTAGAAGTAATAATAAATACTTGAAGGTTTCCAAAATAATCATTTTATAGTTAGGTAGGTATTAACACTAATTCGTCCCTATTCCAAATACAAGTAGGGCAAAGTCCATTGCGCTTAGCAAACATCCAAACAAAGTTGAAAATTGTTACTCCGAGGGGTTCAAGAAAATTTCAATTAAACCCTTTAAACAGAGCTTTCAAACACAAGATACCTATCTACTTGCCTGTCTGAAAGCTACAAAACTAGGGCCTGTACCTACCGACCCCTTCCCTTGTGAACTATGAAATGTGAAATGTGAACTGTGAAATGTGAATGAGTGAATGGATCTTGTTCTTATAATATAAGGCGCCTTTTCTCATAACATGTAAGCTTTTGATCATCATTTAAACTTTTTTCAGCACACACCTCGTTTAATATTATTTTGTAAGGTGCTGTTTATGATGAGGCATAAAACATGGGCAATCTATAAAACATAACATTACCATTGTGTTAACGTGTGCTTCGAAGTCATCTCAGGTACGTCCCTAGGGGAAAAAAATGCCAGCCTAGTTAGCTTGGAGCGTAGCGCGTCTTATAAGCGCTAGGTCGCGGGTTCGATTCCCGCCCGGGCGGATTTTATCTTTAACAGAATAGGGTTTCGTTCTCGAAACGGTTGGATTTCTCCTATCCTGTCTTTCTCCTCTCTTCGCTTTCGGAACGTTAAGACCTTAGAAGTTACAGTTACAGACCTTAGAAGTTACAGTTACAGACCTTAGAAGTTACAGTTACAGACCTTAGAAGTAACCTTGCCAAAAGGCCTATCATATCTAAAATAAATAAACACTAATTCGTCCCTATTTCAAATACAAGTAATAGATTAAGGTCCTCAAGGTCCATTGCGCTTAGCAAACATCCAAACAAAGTTGAAAATTGTTAATCCGAGGGGTTCAAGAAAATTTCAATTAAACCCTTTAAACAGAGCTTTCAAAACAAGATACCTATCTACTTGCCTGTCTGAAAGCTACAAAACTAGAGTCTGTACCGCCCCCTTCCCTTATAGGTCTACAGTAGTTTTATTGCTATCAGCAGAGCTGAAATATCGTAAACTGCACAATAAGGACTTGGGGAGCAAAAGACTTTATTTCCCTATTTATACCTTCTTTCTTTATTGTTTATCAATTTATTTGAAACTGCACAATAAGGACTTGGGGAGCAAAAGACTTTATTTCCCTATTTATACCTTCTTTCTTTATTGTTTATCAATTTATTTGTTTTTTACTCTTTACTTCTTTTTTTAGGTAGGTAACTCCTTACTTACTGATGTAGGTTTACCGTCTTGTACCTAAGAGTTACTACCTTTCTACTATCTATCCATATCAATTTACCATAGTCTTATAATCTTCCGTTTCTGGCGCTCACAACAACACTCAACACTCAAAATCTTACATAAAATCTTACATAGAAAACGCAGGTTCTCGTTTCTCCACAATTTCCATCTCTGAAGTATAAATAACACTTCTAAATTCCTGACCACCTGGAGAGCTATGTCTAACTGATGAGTTCCAACAAGAACGAAACGCGTCTTAGGCTGCTCTCAAGTGTTGGCTAAATGTTTCTTCAACACAGGGAGTTGATTAGGTATCACTTACCTACCTACTTATCAGATTGATATGTTTTATCATTTTTATCAGTCTGTCGATTTGATATCAAAAATTATAGTTACCTACTTTGTCTGAGTGTTTGTTTATTGCAACATAGAAAATACAATACCTTCCTGCCTATAGGTACAGATACTTTTTTGAACCTAATATACGTAGGCCTTACTTATTTTTCCCCAATTTAATAACTCCCGGGTTAATGACCTTAATTTGCTGGATATTTAGTAAAGAAACCAAAAACCCTGCTGTGGAACTAATTATTTTTTTTTTAAAAAAAGTCAGAAGCTATTTTTCAAGACAAAAACATTTTGCTCGCATTGTTCTTCACTATACACATCAACATTATCAGGTTATCAGGATTTTAAATTTTCGTCAAATTGGAAAAGTTCATTGGACTCTTCGTTACCTAATACCTACAGCTGGATTTGAAACATAAAACTAGGTAGGTCTAGGTATCTATTTAGTCTAGGTACACACATTTTGAAAGCTCAGAAGGTCACAAATGAAATAATCATGCTGAGATCTATGAAACCTATGTAATAAACGGGTAAGAAGATAATCAAAACAGTCATTTCAGGTACAACTACAAATCATTTTGTGAAAATTTGATCAAAAATTACTGGTGCGTTCTCGCAAAAGTTGTGCGATTCCTGACAACACCGCATTAATTCCGTTTATTTTACCCATGTCCACATGTATAATGAAGTCAGCCCATACGAGTTTTTTTATTAATAACATATTGTTGTTGGGTCACTTAAAACTTTTTTCCCTTCTAAAAGGCTTTCACTGTTTTCAGAGTCATTGCTGGAAGGAAAAATAGGGGGAGACGTATTCCCAAAGGAACGTTTTCTTTTTTTTTTTTCCTTTTGCCCTTAGATTCTCCTCAAAGCACATAGTTAAACCCTCATAAACAAACTCTTTTCTTTAACAAATTGCGTCCCCCTCGTAATCTTTGGCTTGTTGAGTGGAAAGTTACAAGGAAAATATTTTATTCAACTCAAAGAGGAGAAAAATTGTGTTGGTCCTCTTTTTTTTTTCTTTGGTGCTTTCTCAAATTTCGTGTTTTTCTTACAGAAATTATGCATAGTTAAACCCTCATAAACAAACTCTTTTCTTTAACAAATTGCGTCCCCCTCGTAATCTTTGGCTTGTTGAGTGGAAAGTTACAAGAAAAATATTTTATTCAACTCAAAGAGGAGAAAAATTGTGTTGGTCCTCTTTTTTTTTCTTTGGTGCTTTCTCAAATTTCGTGTTTTTCTTACAGAAATTATGCAAATATTATCGAACAGTGACCGGCTGGGGAGGTCTGGATTTTATGCTGTTCATGTGGATGGTGTTTGACACATTTGAAGTTTACTGTTTCCGGAGGAAACTTTGAGGAAGTTAATATATGAGAACTGCGATCTGACATCTAATTGAATGTCTAATAGAACGTAGGCAACCTTGTTGCTACACTTACGTAGGAAAAGAACAATATTGATGGCGACTAACAAATACCATCAATATGTAAGTACGGTGGTTGGTATTCGGATGGATGATCTCCTGCAGGAGATGGGTATCAATCATGTACTGCTGGCGTCCCGGTCCCACTATCCTTTCACATCAGGCTAGGTAAGGTTTGTGAGGCACAAATTAGACATTCGCCAAAATGTCGAGTGCAAAGGGGTCCATAATTTCCATAGTTGACGTTGCTTAGCTTCGATGCTCTGACAGGACATGTCTTCTTCATTTCATATGAAGCAGTGTGCGCTAAGTTCAAGACTGACAATACAAATCGTGCAGTTTTCTTTATTCTTTGAGTTCCATTTTATTCCACATCTTCCAGTTTCCTCGTTCTTCCTTCTCTTCTTCCTGCTACTGCTGCTCCTCCTCCTCCTCCTCTCCCCTCCTCCTCTTTCCCCTTCTCCTCTTCCTCCTCCTCCTCCTCACCTTCATATTTCTTTTCCATTCACTTCTTTAGTTACAGATTTACATTTTCTAGGTCTGTCTTAATGATATGAATTTGTCAGTAGCTTGGACAACGGGGAAAGGTGGGGGGGAGGGCAATTCGGGATTTCAATTGTCCACTAATGAGGCCAATTGATAAAGGCCCTGTCCGGCCGTTCATTTGACAACCGATTTAGTTCCTTTATGTATTGTTCGTGTGGTGTAGGACAGAGGACGAAGGGGAGCGAAGGAAATGAAAGAAAAAGAATCGTAATGATGACAATGCTGAGGATGAAAAGTATGAGAGGATTTGGCGATTATGTTCGCGAATTTGGCGATTATGTTCGCGGGTTTCGCGATTATGTTCGCGGATTTCGCGATTATTGTCGCGGATTTGGCGATTTTGTTCGCGGACTTATGTTCGCGGATTTGGCAATTATGTTCGCGGATTCGCGTCCCGAATCGACATTTTGGATATTTGGCAAGCCTACTACTACCTACTTATTAGGTTCCTAAAAGGCAGGTGATATCTTCCAAAAACAGGTTTACCGCTCGTTTACCGCAATTACAGCTCGTTTACCGCACTCTTTAGAACCATTCACATTGACTGTAGCGTTGATAGGAATTAAATCAATAGGTAACAACGCTATAGCGACAGTCCAGTAAAGGAATAATAACAAGGACAGCTCGTAAACGGAATAAATACCCATTTTATTTCTTTCATTTCATTGATATATGTAGCTCATCTCCACAGAGACATTTACCTATTGAAACGAGAGAAGTGTTCCCCCCCCCACCGCAGCGTGCCACCCTGTTCGGGGGATCAGTTTGAACAGGCCTTAATCCGGGGCTGCTAATGATGGTATTGACACAATGGCAGTGAGGTATGCTAAAATGTTAACTGTGTAGTATAGTTTAAATTCGGTCGGATCTCAGCGTAAGCTGCTTAATTTTGCTGATAAAGCAAATTATACCATACATTGCAATATATGTATTAATATAGGAATAAGATATCTTATCTATCTAGATTCTAGACACTGAAATAAATAATGTGTTCTTACCTACTTCCCTAAAGACGTCCAATGATTTGATTTCCACATTTTCCCAACTGAATCACAATATCTAAAATTTCTCGAGGGGGGGGGGGATAAGAGTCCAAACAGTGATGTACCGGGGAGGGGAGGGGATGGATGCTTCAAACTTTCGAAGTCCGAGCCACAGTAAAGGAGGAAAAGGAAAGGCCAAGGGGGAAGGTCCCGGGCCCCCTCGCCCCTCCAAATACGGCCATGGGCCATGTGTCAGTTTCCTAGGTATGTATTTTTTCGCAGACGAGCTTCCGTCTGGATGCTCCAAATTGTAGACAGGAGCCCCTAAATTTTCTTGTTCCTGCCTCTACCTACATATGTCCGGACTCCCAGAAGGAAAAGTCCTAATTTGTCTCAGTAATCGTAGATAAGTACCCACCCAAACCGTCTGCTGAATCAAATCCATGGGTAGATATTAGCAAGCACGATAATACTCTCTCCACCCTTCCACCAAAAGCAGAGGTGCATCTGCATATCTAATACCTATCTTCATACATACACATATCACACATACGTACTTATATACATAGAAGTGACGAGAAAAACCTTTTCCGCAAAATTCATTCGAAAACTGCTAAAATTTCAGTTTTCAGGAGATAGAACTGTTCTTCTAGTTGAAAATTTTTCAGCTGGGTATTTGTTATATCCTTGACACAATCAAAAAAATCCAAATGAAAGCAAGAGGATTGTATACCCCTCCATCCCCCCCCCCCCCCGCAGCGTGCCACCCTGTTCGCGGGAACAACAGTTTGAACAGGCCTTTATCCGGGGCTGCTAATGGTATTGACACAATGGCAGTGAGGTATGCTAAAATGTTAACTGTGTAGTAGCTATAGTTAAATTCGGTCGGATCTGAGCGTAAGCTGCTTAATTTTGCTGATAAAGCAAATTATACCATACATTGCAATATATGTATTAATATAGGAATAAGATATCTTATCTATCTAGATTCTAGACACTGAAATAAATAATGTGTTCTTACCTACTTCCCTAAAGACGTCCAATGATTTGATTTCCACATTTTCCCAACTGAATCACAATATCTAAAATTTCAGTTTTCAGGAGATAGAACTGTTCTTCTAGTTGAAAATTTTTCAGCTGGGTATTTGTTATATCCTTGACACAATCAAAGAAATCGAAATGAAAGCAAGAGGATTGTACACCCCTCCATGTTTCAATGAAAGCTGAATTCATATCAAGTATTGCTTTTTTGGTCAGTTTTAGCGAATATTTGGTGTCCGTAAAGATCCTCGCACATTCGTCGAAAGAAGAAATCAGTCCTAATTTCACAACTTGCATAATGTTTTGAACTTTGGAAGAGGTTGAAGTACGACGAGTTGTATGATCAAAATACTTTTTTAATGGAGCATCAGTAGACTGAACAGCCTGCGTTTTTAGTTCAAGATTTTCAAATGAATTCCCCGTTATGTCTGTGCCGTCGACGGATTTAGGTTTGTTTTCATTCACAAACAATGGAAACTCAATGGAATCGGAGTCCGGTCCCGAAATATGGTTTGGAATTACAGGGGGCTGTAAAATGAGGAAAAGGAAAGGCCAAGGGGGAAGGTCCCGGGCCCCCTCGCCCCTCTAAATACGGCCATGGGCCACATGTGTAGCAGTTTCCTAGGTATGTATTTTTTCGCAGACGAGCTTCCGTCTGGATGCTCCAAATTTTAGACAGGAGCCCCTAAATTTTCTTGTTCCTGCCTATACCTACCTATGTCCGGACTCCCAGAAGGAAAAGTCCTAATTTGTCTTAGTAATAGTAGATAAGTACCCACCCAAACCGTCTGCTGAATCAAATCCATGGGTAGATATTAACAAGCACGATAATACTCTCTCCACCCTTCCACCAAAAGCAGAGGTGCATATCTACCTGTCTTCATACATACACATATCACACATACGTACTTATACACATAGAAGTGACGAGAAAAACCTTTTCCGCAAAATTCATTCGAAAACTGGAGAAAGAATGAGAGAGAGAGAGAGATAGAGAGAGAGAGAGAGAGAGAGAGAGAGAGAAATCGTCTTCCATGAAACATATTGACAATGAATATCCACCAGGATTCTTATTCTTCTGCATAACATAGGATATCAGGGCCGTAAAACAGGAGGGGTGTACAAAACATATGGCACAAACAAGGTAAGTTGTATTGAAACACATGTATAAAACCTGTAAAATGTGTGTCTGAAACAGTAAAATTGTAATTCTTCTATGACTGACTGGGAACTGGGAAATGTATGAGTTATCCCTACCCAAAAGATAAGCGACAACCCATTGTTTGTTTCAAAAATGTATAAAGAATTCCCACATGAAAATAGTGACAGTAATTTATTTAACAAACATGTAATTTCGAGAGAGAGAGAGAGAAATCGTCTTCCATGAAACATATTGACAATGAATATCCACCAGGATTCTTATTCTTCTGCATAACATAGGATACCAGGGCCGTAAAACAGGAGGGGGGTACCAAACACATGGCACAAACAAGGTAAGTTGTATTGAAACACATGTCTAAAACAAGGTAAGTTGTATTGAAACACATGTCTAAAACAAGGTAAGTTGTATTGAAACACGTGTCTAAAACAAGGTAAGTTGTATTGAAACACATGTCTAAAGTAAGGTAAGTTGTATTGAAACACATGTCTAAAGTAAGGTAAGTTGTATTTTACTTCGGGAACTTCCCCTCTTCTGAAGCTCGTCTCCCCTCTTTTTCCTATACATAAGTACAGGCGCTACCACGCCAAAATAGGGGAAACGAGCTTCAGAAGAGGGGAAGTTACGAAGGAAAAATAAGGCTGTACTTAACCCTAAATTCCAAAGAAGGTTTAGCGTCCACAGGTTTAATATGCCACAGCCACACAGTCTCCGGGCATCATTTCGACCAGTAGACCTGGATCTAATTTATTAATTAAACTTTTTGATTTGCCAAACAATCAATGAGATTTAATGAAAAATCAACGAAAATACCTAACTAGTGAAACAAACAAGCCCAGAGCCATTTCTTGTCCGGAAAAGTCCCGCAACATTTGAAAAGTTTGAGCACCGAAAATGGTCTAGTAATCAAGTCAGGTATGTGAATTCGGCCTTTCTAAAAATATTCTGAGGATCGCTCCTGGAAACTATTAAGTACACATCAGGACCGGAAAATGTGGAGAGCAGGAAACGTGAGGTGACTGGAAGATTTTCCGAGGATCGCTCCTGGAAACTATTAAGTACACATCAGGACCGGAAAATGTGGAGAGCAGGAAACGTGAGGTGACTGGAAGATTATGGAGAAACTATTTAATTTACATGACGGAGAAAATAGGGAGCAGAAGAAAATAAAAGAGAAAAAGCAAACGAAAGAAAAAGTAGAAAACGAAGTAAGAGGAAGAGTGGAGAAAAAACGAAGTGCACTGCCAGGAGCAGAAGCATTGACATCAGTAATACATTCATGTTCACTTCTTGACGCTAGTTCCTTTAAATTTAACTTGGAAAATGTTTCCCTTAGTAGATGCAATTTTTTTACTTTTTCACTTGGTACTCAAAATTTTCTAATTCTCTATCCAATGAATACATACGTGTGATTAGCTTGTTCTATCTGTTGCCTGTCAGTAATTTGATTAAGAAAAAAAAATCAGGCTTCTCCAAGGCACTATGAACTATTTCGTTTAGATTAGATAACTTTCGTTCAACGAAGTGCATTATGAAGGATAAGAAGCAAAAAAGTGGTAGAGCGAAAAACAGTACGACATGTTGGAAAAGTATTGAGAATGTTTGGGGTTGGTTTGTTTGCAATGTTTGCATACCTTCTTCAATAAATAGGTAGGATAGGTAGGTAATGTAGTTATACATATATGTGCTGTTGGCTATTCCTATCGTACGGTGTTTAATTTTCTGTACTCATATCTAATCAATTACCATAAGGACAAACAAAAGAAGAAGAAATACAATATGATCTGACAAGGCCTTATGTTCATAATCATTCTCTTGACTTAGTAATCCTACCTATGAATATAACCATTATACATGAAGTAGGTATTTTTAAGTTCTTCCCATTTGAAATACCTATATATGCCAAAGCTCAAGGCCTAGACCCCAATTCAGCAACTGCTGAGGTATGGAGGAAAATGAGTAGCTATGACATATAAATGCGCATAGCGACCGGTGCCAGCATGGTAGGTAAACATTGAATTGTAGGATTATTGAGATTCCGTTGGAATAAGTTTGAGGTGAAGAGCTCAGTCCTGAAGGTGTCAGTAAGATCCTTTGCTGAAGATTTCCCATTGGTTGTCATGTAGAGACACTGGAAAGAAATCAGGTTATGAAGATTTTGTAAATGTGTGTCACAACATTCATACTTGCCTAGTTCGTTTGGAAGTTACTTTTAGGACCAGCTGTAATAAAACGTATAATGAAGGTAAGTTATGAAGATTTGTAAATGTGTGTCACAACATTCATACTTGCCTAGTTCGTTTGGAAGTTACTTTTAGGACTAGCTGTAATAAAACGTATAATGAAGGTAGACACTTCAATGTGCGAAAAACTTCATCAGAAGTCATGATGTCCTTGATCCACGGGACTCCTGAAGTCGTCATTATGGAAAAATATCTAAAGCTAAAGAAACAAAAACCTTGGAACACATCACATGCCTTCAGGCACACTCCATTTGTCAAGGGTTTAGGCATTGCCTGGCCCTTGGGATCAATTTAATTTTGAAGGAAGTTGACTGAAATGTAGAAGTCTCCAAAACCCCGATTTGACCAAAATCACTGATAATCAGGTGAGTTTATATGGTACCCACACGTCAGCTCCCATGGCATAGTGGTCACTGCGCTCGCCTTGCACGCGGGAGACCCTAACAAAAACCTTTTTTATCTAACGACATCATTGGATATTTATTGGATCGAATTGGATATTATTTATTGGATTATTTGAACAGCAAAATATAAATATATTTTCAACCTAGGCACATTAGAATAACTCGGACAAGAATGAGTATGAAACTATTGATTTCAATGAGTTTGTCGAAGATTTGATGTTTATCAGCAATGTCTACTAAATGCCTTGTTAAATCGATCAAACAGTTGGCGTCTCTTGCTTTCTGGCAGTGATGGAATTTGGATTGAACTTCATTGATGAATTCGATCATGTTTTTGGTGGAAGACTGGAGGACGTCATACAGGCTTTTGAATTTGTTGGGTATTTCCATGCAAGATCCGATGTCATAAGATGTGAATACTGATAGTAAGGATGAATTTTCAACATTTTCGTTTGATAGGGGACGTCATACAGGCTTTTGAATTTGTTGGGTATTTCCATGCAAGATCCGATGTCATAAGATGTGAATACTGATAGTAAGGATGAATTGACAACATTTTCGTTTGATAGGGCAGAAGATGATTCACTCTGGAATAAAACAAACCATTTCATATTTCAGAGGACATCTAAGATAAAGAACTACACTGTAATGTTGAACCTAAAATTGCCTCAGCTTCATAAAGTGGATTTTCTGAATATCAGCCCATTGAAACTGTAATGTAGATAGGTGCCCACCTCTATAACTGATTGATAAAGAGCACTGACTCTAAACCCGAAGGTGCTGGGTTCGAATCCCATAAGGAGCGGAGTGTTTTGTTTCTAACCAAACTTTTCCATTACCGGATAGGCATGGATGTAGAAGATGTGCTTTGACCTTTGAAGTAATGCAAAAGTGGTTCCGCCTCAGCTTCATTTTCTGAATATCAGTCCATTGAAACTACTGGTAATGTAGATAGGTGCCCACCTCTATAACTGATTGATAAAGAGCACTGACTCTAAACCCGAAGGTGCTGAGTTCGAATCCCATAAGGAGCGGAGTGTTTTGTTTCTAACCAAACTTTTCCATTACCGGATAGGCTTGGATGTAGAAGATGTGCTTTGACCTTTGAAGTAATGCAAAAGTGGTTCCCACAGGTTTTCTATGTAAACAGGTAGATTCTCATCTTAAGATTCGTTTTTAGAAGCTTAGAACTTCTTGATCCCAAATATTTCCACCTCAGATATGGTAATTTTCCCATGTTATATATTTGATAGGGCAGAAGATGATTCACTCTGGAATGAAACAAACCATTTCATATTTCAGAGGACATCTAAGGATCTAAGATAAAGAACTACACTGTAATGTTGAACCTAAAATTGCCTCAGCTTCATTTTCTGAATATCAGTCCATTGAAACTACTGGTAATGTAGATAGGTGCCCACCTCTATAACTGATTGATAAAGAGCACTGACTCTAAACCCGAAGGTGCTGAGTTCGAATCCCATAAGGAGCGGAGTGTTTTGTTTCTAACCAAACTTTTCCATTACCGGATAGGCTTGGATGTAGAAGATGTGCTTTGACCTTTGAAATAATGCAAAAGTGGTTCCCAGGTTTTCTATGTAAACAGGTAGATTCTCATCTTAAGATTCGTTTTTAGAAGCTCAGAACTTCTTGATCCCAAATATTTCCACCTCAGATATGGTAATTTTCCCATGTTATATAAACAAAAAAGAAAAACATGCTTCCCAGCTGAAAACTTTTCCATCATTATCTAAGTGTGATGTCTAACATCATAGTGAAAAGAATGCTTACTGAACGAAAATATGAAACTTTCTGTGACAAAAGGGAAAAGCTGCACCCCAGATATTATTATTCTTACACTCAAAACATTTTTTCTCCCTTAATACGAGAGATAAAATGTTATGTGAAACCCGCTATGAAAAAGCTCACTGAGTTCTGAATAAAATTACACAAAGAAACGTATTAGCTGCACCCCAGATATTATTATTCTTACACTCAAAACATTTTTTCTCCCTTAATACGAGAGATAAAATGTTATGTGAAACCCGCTATGAAAAAGCTCACTGAGTTCTGAATAAAATTACACAAAGAAACGTATCTATAAATACATAACTAGGATATATAATGAAATATTAGATGTAAATACTTGTACAAGTTTTACAAGACGGTAGAGAGTACCTACACATAGAAGGTATCTATGTAGTGAAAATGTAGGAAGGTACACGTGTAATTCTATGAGAGAAGTATTAAGTATAGGGGTTCCATTATAAAGCGCCACATGCTGACGAAAATCTAAATTCTACAAAAATATTAGATGTAAATACTTGTACAAGTTTTACAAGACGGTAGAGAGTACCTACACATAGAAGGTATCTATGTAGTGAAAATGTAGGGAGGTAGGTACACGTGTAATTCTATGAGAGAAGTATTAAGTATAGGGGTTCCATTATAAAGCGCCACATGCTGACGAAAATCTGAATTCTACATGGCTGTAAAGTCTAAAGTCTACAAGGATCTGAAATCTAAATTCTGCGAGACTCTGAAATCTAAATTCTACAAGGCTCTGTGATCTAAATTGGCTCTGAAATCGAAAATTCTACAAGGCTCTGAAATCTAAATTCTACAAGGCTTTGCCGCTGCCGAATTCGCCATTTGAATTTTCACACAGCCTATATGCTGAATGCTGACTACTATGTACTTGCAAGGTAAGCAATGAAAAAACTTTGAACGTGGAGGGAGAAAAACTTTCTTTCCTTCTCGTTTTCTTTCGAATTCAACTTTTCTTCTTTTTTTTACAAGTTCGGAGTATGGATGATTTCACATTAATTGAAGTGAAGAATGATGGAAATACGCGGTCCGACAAGTAGACCTGACTACGAGGTAATTTTTTCATAAACTCAGTATGTTGAGCCAGACATGCAAGTTGGAGAAGGTTTCCAAGTTTTGTAATACGTTCAACACTTTAATCCTGAACTAAACGAAGAAGGCTGCTTACACGCCTCCTCACACAATGCCTGTGGTTTATAAGCGATGTTGTGACTGGTTTTTTTCGTTATGGAAAACTATACTTAAGTCCGAAAGTAACTTTGGTACCTCCCCACAATGGTTAGGAGAACGAAAGTAAAGCTAAAGAAACTTACACAGTTCGCCTAGTATGTTGTTTATATGGGTCGACTTTTTAAAAGTTGATCTTCTTGTCAAGGAAGAGGACTTTTGACTTTAAAATCTATAACACTAAGTCAACCCTTTTACACCTTGAGTTTAGTAACCTGCGAGAAATCCTTCATACCATTCTTGTGCTAATAAAGTAGAAGTCGACCAGATCTTAGATCATCTGATTCTATAGAGATAAGGATATAATATAACTTATCGTATATAACGGTTACCATACCATCATTAAGACGAAATAGCTCGTTTTAAATTCGTCCGAATGCCGACTCTAGGCGCTGGCTTAAATTTGACTATGATGTGTCACATTGTAAAATCGTATTGCGAGTGACGGTAACACAGTTATTGCGGTAGTAATCGTCGGGGCCTATTTCCCGGACAAGTTTGACAACAAGGGCGCTTGTCCCACCGTGGCGACGCACCGCCCCCCCCGCCGTTTCGGCGGGAGACTGACGCGAGGGGGACCCGAAACGGCCGGGGCTCGAACGACCTCCGAACGAACGGGGCTCCGAAACGCGGGGAACCCCGAAGGGGGGCGATAAGCCGGCGGGGGGGGGAGATTCCTGAAACATCCTGGGCCAACAATCCCCCCCCCGTAAAGCTAAAAACTTGTCCCCGCGGTTTACTCGAACTAGGCCGGGACTGGTATCCGTTGGTTAGTCTTATAGATAAGAACTTAATATCCACAATGTGCAATTTAACATTACACATCCATCCATCAATGTGTAATCCTGACCACAAAATATAAAATAAACAAGAGTTCAAAATATGGATGCA
>NW_007377809.1:5875-13809 GCF_000475195.1 Diaphorina citri | reverse complement strand
TGAACGTGCAATCCAAATTCCACACTGCCAAGAAAAGCAAGAGGACGCCAACTGTATGATCGATTTAACAAGGCATTTTAGACATTGCTGAGAAACATCAAATCTTCTGGACAAACTCATTGAAATCAATATGTTTCATACTTCATTCTTGTCCGAGTTATTCTGAATGCTGCCCGTAGCGTCTGAAAAATATGTATATTGTTGCTGGTTCAAATAATCCAATAAAATAACTTCCAATTCGAGTCCAATAAATCATCCAGATGATGTCTGCGTTAGATAAAAAAGGTTTTTGTTCTTGTTAGCTTTAGATATTTTCCCGATAATTGACGGACTTCAGGAGTCCCCGTGGATCAAGGACATCATGACTTCTGATGAAGTTTTTTCGCGACATGGAAGGTTTACCTTCATTAACGTTTTATTACAGCTTAGTCCTAAAATAACTTCCAAACGAACCTTAGCAAGTATGAAATGTTGACACACATTTTACAAATCTCTCATAAACCTGGATTCCTTCCAGGTGTCTTTACATGAAAACCAATGGGAAACTTCAGCAAAGGATCTTAGCTGACACCTCAGGAATGAGCTCTTCACCCTCAGAACTTATTCCAACGGACGAGCCAAACGTTAGCAACAGCCACCCAGTTCGGGAACAATGGATCGAAAATTTGCGTCAAGATTACCCCATCACGTGGTTCACCTAGCGAACTAATAAACCTTCTGATCTTCGAGCTCAGTCCTCTACTAATATTGACGCAATACAAGAGAAACAAACTAATGATTGCATCTCCAACAAGGAATGTGATATGTTTCCTTCAACTGATTACGTCCTCGTATGGGTCTGCAGAACGATTTGGGATTTATAGACAACTTTTGTCGGATGTTTGCTGTGGATTTGTACATCCTCTTGAAATATGGGTGGAAAGTTGTTTTCTCGGATGAGTGAGGGGTAAGGGGGAAGGAATATAAAACATCCATTGTACCATAGGGAATAGGCCAATAGCACTTATGTATAATATACAATTAACCTTACCTAACCTAACCTACTATTTATTGAAAGAAGGTATGCAAACATTGCAAACAAACCAACTCCCAAACATTCTCAATACTTTCCAACATGTCGTACTGTTTTTCCGCTCTCTACCACTTTTTGCTTCTTATCCTTCATAATGCACTTCGTTCTTTTCTCCACTCTTCCTCTTACTTCGTTTTCTACTTTTTCTTTCGTTTGCTTTTTCTTCTTTTTATTTCTCTTCTGCTCCCTATTTTCTCCGTCATGTAAATTAAATAGTTTCTCACTAATCCTTCCAGTCACCTCACGTTTCCTGCTCTCCACATTTCCGGTCCTGATGTGTACTTAATAGTTTCCAGGGCGATCCTCAAATATTTTTAGAAAGGCCGAATTCACATACCTGACTTGATTACTAGACCATTTTCTGGTCTCAAACTTTTCAAATGTTTGCGGGACTTTTCCGGACAAGAAATGGCTCTGGGCTTGTTTGTTTTCACTAGTTAGGTATTTTCGTTGATTTTTCATTAAATCTCATTTGATTGGTTTGGCAAATCAAAAAGTTTTAATTAATAAATTAGATCCAGGTCTACTGGTCGAAATGATGCCCGGAGACTGGTGGCTGTGGCATATATAAATCCTGTGGACGCCTAAACCTTCTTTGGAATTTAGGGTTAGTACAGCCCTTATTTTTCCTTCGTAACTTCCCCTCTTCTGAAGCTCGTGTTTCCCCCTATTTTGGCGTGGTAGCGCCTGTACTTAATGTAATAGGAAAAAAGAGGGAGGACGAGCTTCAGAAGAGGGGAGTTCCCGAAGTAAAATACAACTTACCTTACTTTAGACATGTGTTTCAATACAACTTACCTTACTTTAGGACATGTGTTTCAATACAACTTACCTTGTTTTAGACACGTGTTTCAATACAACTACCTTGTTTTAGACATGTGTTTCAATACAACTTACCTTGTTTTTAGACATGTGTTTCAATACAACTTACCTTGTTTTTGCCATGTGTTTTGGTACCCCCCCTCCTGTTTTACGGCCCTGGTATCCTATGTTATGCAGAAGAATAAGAATCCCTGGTGGATATTCATTGTCAATATGTTTCATGGAAGGACGATTTCTCTCTCTCTCTCTCTTCTCTCTCTCTCTCTCTCTCTCTCTCTCTCTCATTCTTCTTCTCCAGTTTTCGAATGAATTTTGCGGAAAAGGTTTTTCTCGTCACTTCTATGTATATAAGTACGTATGTGTGATATGTGTATGTATGAAGATAGGTATTAGATATGGCTAGATGCACCTCTTGCTTTTGGGTGGAATTGGTGGGAGAGAGTATTATCGTGCGCTTGCTAATTATCTACCCACTGGATTTGATTCAGCAGGACGGTTTGAGGTGGGTACATCTACGATTAGTGAGACGAGGAAGTGAGAAGAGTTTTTCGTCTGTCCATGAACATATGGTAACTGATTGACAATGAACACCAGGAATCTTAGTCTTCTGTCTACAATTTGGAGGATCCAGACGTAAGATCAGGAGTCTGCGTACAAATACATGCAACCTAGGAAGTTGTATTGAAACACATGTCTCATGGCCGTATTGAACACATGTCTAGGACGAGGTAGTTGCATTGGAACACGTGTCCCTTAAAGGTCTGTTGTATTGCTCACTTGTCTAAAGAAGGTAAGTTGTATTGAAACACATGTCTAAAGTAAGGTAAGTTGTATTTTACTTCGGGAACTTCCCCTCTTCTGAAGCTCGTCTCCCCTCTTTTTCCTATACATAAGTACAGGCGCTACCACGCCAAAATAGGGGAAACGAGCTTCAGAAGAGGGGAAGTTACGAAGGAAAAATAAGGCTGTACTTAACCCTAAATTCCAAAGAAGGTTTAGCGTCCACAGGTTTAATATGCCACAGCCACACAGTCTCCGGGCATCATTTCGACCAGTAGACCTGGATCTAATTTATTAATTAAACTTTTTGATTTGCCAAACAATCAATGAGATTTAATGAAAAATCAACGAAAATACCTAACTAGTGAAACAAACAAGCCCAGAGCCATTTCTTGTCCGGAAAAATTCCGCAACATTTGAAAGTTTGAGCACCGAAAATGGTCTAGTGCTCAAGTCAGGTAAGTGAAACTCGCCCTTTCTAAAAATATTCCGAGGATCGCTCCTGGAAACTATTAAGTACACATCAGGACCGGAAAATGTGGAGAGCAGGAAACGTGAGGTGACTGGAAGATTATGGAGAAACTATTTAATTTACATGACGGAGAAAATAGGGAGCAGAAGAAAATAAAAGAGAAAAAGCAAACGAAAGAAAAAGTAGAAAACGAAGTAAGAGGAAGAGTGGAGAAAAAACGAAGTGCATTATGAAGGATAAGAAGCAAAAAAGTGGTAGAGCGAAAAACAGTACGACATGTTGGAAAAGTATTGAGAATGTTTGGAGTTGGTTTGTTTGCAATGTTTGCATACCTTCTTCAATAAATAGGTAGGTTAGGTAGGTAATGTAGTTATACATAAGTGCTATTGGCTATTCCTATCGTACAATGGATGTTTTCATATTCTTCCCCTTACCCCTTACTCATCCGAGAAAACAACTTTCCACATATTTCAAGAGGATGTACAAATCCACAGCAACATCCGACAAAGTATCTATAATCCCAAATCGTTCTGCAGACCCATACGAGGACGTAATCAGTTTGAAGAAACATATCACATCCTTGTTGAAGATGCAATCCATTAGTTGTTTCTTGTATTGGTCATAGTAGAGACTGAGCTCGAAGATCAGAAGGTTTATTAGTTTCGCTAGGTGAACCACGTGATGGGGTATCTTGACGCAATTTTCGATCATTGTTCCGAACTGGGTGCTGTTGCTAACGTTTGGCTCCGTCCGTTGGAATAAGTTTGAGGTGAAGAGCTCAGTCCTGAAGGTGTCAGTAAGATCCTTTGCTGAAGATTTCCCATTGGTTGTCATGTAGAGACACTGGAAAGAAATCAGGTTATGAAGATTTTGTAAATGTGTGTCACAACATTCATACTTGCCTAGTTCGTTTGGAAGTTACTTTTAGGACTAGCTGTAATAAAACGTATAATGAAGGTAGACACTTCAATGTGCGAAAAACTTCATCAGAAGTCATGATGTCCTTGATCCACGGGACTCCTGAAGTCGTCATTATGGAAAAATATCTAAAGCTAAAGAAACAAAAACCTTTTTTATCTAACGACATCATTGGATATTTATTGGATCGAATTGGATATTATTTATTGGATTATTTGAACAGCAAAATCTCATATTATAAGAACGATATAAATATATTTTCAACCTAGGCACATTAGAATAACTCGGACAAGAATGAGTATGAAACTATTGATTTCAATGAGTTTGTCGAAGATTTGATGTTTATCAGCAATGTCTACTAAATGCCTTGTTAAATCGATCAAACAGTTGGCGTCTCTTGCTTTCTGGCAGTGATGGAATTTGGATTGAACTTCATTGATGAATTCGATCATGTTTTTGGTGGAAGACTGGAGGACGTCATACAGGCTTTTGAATTTGTTGGGTATTTCCATGCAAGATCCGATGTCATAAGATGTGAATACTGATAGTAAGGATGAATTTTCAACATTTTCGTTTGATAGGGCAGAAGATGATTCACTCTGGAATGAAACAAACCATTTCATATTTCAGAGGACATCTAAGGATCTAAGATAAAGAACTACACTGTAATGTTGAACCTAAAATTGCCTCAGCTTCATTTTCTGAATATCAGTCCATTGAAACTACTGGTAATGTAGATAGGTGCCCACCTCTATAACTGATTGATAAAGAGCACTGACTCTAAACCCGAAGGTGCTGAGTTCGAATCCCATAAGGAGCGGAGTGTTTTGTTTCTAACCAAACTTTTCCATTACCGGATAGGCTTGGATGTAGAAGATGTGCTTTGACCTTTGAAATAATGCAAAAGTGGTTCCCAGGTTTTCTATGTAAACAGGTAGATTCTCATCTTAAGATTCGTTTTTAGAAGCTCAGAACTTCTTGATCCCAAATATTTCCACCTCAGATATGGTAATTTTCCCATGTTATATAAACAAAAAAGAAAAACATGCTTCCCAGCTGAAAACTTTTCCATCATTATCTAAGTGTGATGTCTAACATCATAGTGAAAAGAATGCTTACTGAACGAAAATATGAAACTTTCTGTGACAAAAGGGAAAAGCTGCACCCCAGATATTATTATTCTTACACTCAAAACATTTTTTCTCCCTTAATACGAGAGATAAAATGTTATGTGAAACCCGCTATGAAAAAGCTCACTGAGTTCTGAATAAAATTACACAAAGAAACGTATTTATAAATACATAACTAGGATATATAATGAAATATTAGATGTAAATACTTGTACAAGTTTTACAAGACGGTAGAGAGTACCTACACATAGAAGGTATCTATGTAGTGAAAATGTAGGAAGGTACACGTGTAATTCTATGAGAGAAGTATTAAGTATAGGGGTTCCATTATAAAGCGCCACATGCTGACGAAAATCTAAATTCTACAAGGCTGTAAAGTCTAAAGTCTACAAGGATCTGAAATCTAAATTCTGCGAGACTCTGAAATCTAAATTCTACAAGGCTCTGTGATCTAAATTGGCTCTGAAATCGTCTATTAGTTGGTTTCAGGTTACCACGAAGCTTGAAGCTCTAAAAAAAAAGTTAAAAGCCTGTGAAAATTACTAGGGAATACATGATACCTCATAAACTCTATTATATGTTAAAAGGTGTTTTTAGCCGGCGGAATCCTCCGGAGCCTCTTTAACAAAAGGTGAAAAAAAATTTTTTTTATGCATAAGGCGGTTTTACCATTATCTTTCAGCGACACTACAAAGTCGTGGTCTAAAAAAATGAAAAGTACTTGAGCATTGGTGATTAAAAAGCTAGGTTCAGGTTGTCGCGATTGAAATGTTTCAACCGAGAATGCACCATAAACGGTGGTTAAGTACAATAAATGGTTAATCCATTTGATATGGATATGATTGTACTAATAATTAATAATACTCATGAATTATGTAATTTACAACGTTTTCAGGAGCCAACCCTTCCAAGACCAACATACTAGTGTTTATTGGATAACAACTTTTGTGCACTTTTAATGTACAAAAAACAATTTATTTAATGGAGACAGTGATAAAAGTACACATTTAAGAAATATGTAAAAAACTTTGTTTGTTACCAACACCGAATAGGAAACCCATCCCTATTGAGTATGAAAGGGTCAGGGTCAGAGGTAGTATTCTCGTCTTAATGTTTAAAATGACAAAGTTCCTGTGTGTAAAATGTCTCGGTGGGGGACAATTAAGGTTTTGGTATAAAGCCCCTGGCCTGAAGGCTAAGGTAACTCAAGGTAACAAACAACTTACTTTTGTTTGGATTTTAGGCAGCTAGCGTGTCTCGTATTGCCCCTTAAGTAAACTTTTAGAACTTGATTTTTGCGTCCGACAAGTCAGATGACTACGAGGTAATTTTTTCATAAAAACTAGTATGTTGAGCAGCATGGAAGTTGAAGAAGGTTTCAAGTTTTGTAAATACGTTCAACACCTTTAAATCCTGACTAAAGAAGAAAGCTGCTTACACGCTACCCTAGAAATGCCGCTGTGGTTTTATAAAGCGATTTTGACTGGTTTTTTCGTTATGAACTACTACTTAAGTCGAAAGTAACTTTGTACCTCCCCATACATGTTAGGAGAACGAAAGTAAAGCTAAAGACACTAACACAGTTCCTATATTGTTATTGGGTCGACCTTTTTAAAAGTTAATTTTCTTGTCAAGATAGAGGACTTTGACTTTAAAATCTATAACACCTAAAGTCAACCCTTTTACACCTTTTAGTTTAGTAACCTGCAGAAACTCCCCTTCATCCATTCTTGTGTAATAACATAAAAGTCACAGATCTTAGGATCTATCTATTCTATAGAATAAGGATATAATTATGTATATAACGTTACATATCATATGTAAACGAAATAGTCGTTTTAATTCGTCGAATGCGACTCTTAGGCTGGCTTAATTTGATATGGATGATGTGTCAAATTGTAAAATCGTATGGAGTGACGGTAACACAGTTAGTACGGTTAGTAATCGGCGGGCCTAATTCCGGACAAGTTTGACTAGGGGGCTTGTCCCACCGTGGGACGCCACCCCCCCCGCGCGTTCGGCGGGAGACTCCGAACGGCGAGGCGGGACCCCGACAAGCGGGGCTCCAAAGGACGGGGGGCTCCGAAACGACGGGGGGCTCCGAAACGACGGGGGGACCCCGAAGGGGGGAACCTTAAAGGGCGGGGCGGTGGGAGTGGGATATCCTGAAACATTCTGGGCAACATCCCCCCCCCCCCCCTAAAGCTAAAAACTTGTCCGCGCGGGTTCACTACTCGAACTAGGCCGGGACTGGTAATCCGTTGGTTTAGTTTATAATAAGAACGAATATCCACATGTGCAATTTAACATTACACATCCATCCATCAATGTGTAATCTGACCACAAAATATAAAAATAAACAAAGTTAAAATATGGATGCATAAAAGGTAGTAAAGAAGTGAAGTTAATATACACTTTAGTAGGTATGAGGCTTGAACATTTTTTTTCTTCTTTTCAACTTAAGCTTTCTTTTTGCTCTTCTTTCTTTCAAAAAGAGGGGGTGCAAGTTTCAAAAAGTAACGAATGGAACGTTCCATGTATCATCAGTCGTAAGTCGTATATCCGACACACTTTTAAGTTTACCCGCTTAGTCGTCCGCTCGGAACGTCTTAAATCTAAAGTCTCGAACGTTTAAATCTAGTTTATCGGAACATCTTAAATCTAAAGTCTCGGCTAAATCTAAGTCTAGGAACATCTTAAATTAAAGTCTCGGAACGTCTCTAAAGTCTCGGAAGTTTAA
>NW_007377809.1:0-1592 GCF_000475195.1 Diaphorina citri | reverse complement strand
CAAACAGGTATACAAAACATGTGGGGAGGACAAAATGCCGGGGACTATTAGGATACAAATAGGTGGTCGGTTCTTATTCTTAGGACCACTCATAAGCTAACAGTTATACAAAAAGACTACCTTTCTGCTAAAGAGAGAGGAGAGAGAGAGAGAGAGAGAGATAGAGGCAGAGAGAGAGAGCTAAGAAAGAGGTCAAAAAGCCTAAGGTAAGTTGTATTGAAACACATGTCTAAAGTAAGGTAAGTTGTATTTTACTTCGGGAACTTCCCCTCTTCTGAAGCTCGTCTCCCCTCTTTTTCCTATACATAAGTACAGGCGCTACCACGCCAAAATAGGGGAAACGAGCTTCAGAAGAGGGGAAGTTACGAAGGAAAAATAAGGCTGTACTTAACCCTAAATTCCAAAGAAGGTTTAGCGTCCACAGGTTTAATATGCCACAGCCACACAGTCTCCGGGCATCATTTCGACCAGTAGACCTGGATCTAATTTATTAATTAAACTTTTTGATTTGCCAAACAATCAATGAGATTTAATGAAAAATCAACGAAAATACCTAACTAGTGAAACAAACAAGCCCAGAGCCATTTCTTGTCCGGAAAAATTCCGCAACATTTGAAAGTTTGAGCACCGAAAATGGTCTAGTGCTCAAGTCAGGTAAGTGAAACTCGCCCTTTCTAAAAATATTCCGAGGATCGCTCCTGGAAACTATTAAGTACACATCAGGACCGGAAAATGTGGAGAGCAGGAAACGTGAGGTGACTGGAAGATTATGGAGAAACTATTTAATTTACATGACGGAGAAAATAGGGAGCAGAAGAAAATAAAAGAGAAAAAGCAAACGAAAGAAAAAGTAGAAAACGAAGTAAGAGGAAGAGTGGAGAAAAAACGAAGTGCATTATGAAGGATAAGAAGCAAAAAAGTGGTAGAGCGAAAAACAGTACGACATGTTGGAAAAGTATTGAGAATGTTTGGGGTTGGTTTGTTTGCAATGTTTGCATACCTTCTTCAATAAATAGGTAGGATAGGTAGGTAATGTAGTTATACATATATGTGCTGTTGGCTATTCCTATCGTACGGTGTTTAATTTTCTGTACTCATATCTAATCAATTACCATAAGGACAAACAAAAGAAGAAGAAATACAATATGATCTGACAAGGCCTTATGTTCATAATCATTCTCTTGACTTCCCCTTACTCATCCGAGAAAACAACTTTCCACATATTTCAAGAGGATGTACAAATCCACAGCAACATCCGACAAAGTATCTATAATCCCAAATCGTTCTGCAGACCCATACGAGGACGTAATCAGTTTGAAGAAACATATCACATCCTTGTTGAAGATGCAATCCATTAGTTGTTTCTTGTATTGGTCATAGTAGAGACTGAGCTCGAAGATCAGAAGGTTTATTAGTTTCGCTAGGTGAACCACGTGATGGGGTATCTTGACGCAATTTTCGATCATTGTTCCGAACTGGGTGCTGTTGCTAACGTTTGGCTCCGTCCGTTGGAATAAGTTTGAGGTGAAGAGCTCAGTCCTGAAGGTGTCAGTAAGATCCTTTGCTGAAGATTTCCCATTGGTTGTCATGTA
>NW_007377808.1:198936-218357 GCF_000475195.1 Diaphorina citri | reverse complement strand
TGGAAGTGGTTTAGTGGTCTACGTAGGATTGTCCTGAATGTCGTCTTTAATGTCATCTTTTTCCATTGTTGTCTTTTTGCTATTACTCTCATGGTCATGTTTGTCTACTTTGTAGGAATATATCAGGAAAACAAACTTAGCTATTGTTTTACAAACAGATGTAGATTGTAGACTGATCATGGTTGCTCATCGTGCGATTGGGTATCCAATTTCAGCGATGATTGCAGAATATGTTTGTATGAACATACTTGAAATTATTAATTTGTTGGTCATTTCTTATGTCATGAACGCCCTTATTCACCGCCTTTAGTGCAGTTTTTAATTGGGCAAATGATTCATCCATTCATCTTAACCTTTATCATGATATTCTGAATTCTCTTGAAGAGGTGGAGGATCTCTTTTCCTTAACCGGAATTTTTCTGTATTTGTTTGTGTTCATAGGATTTCTCCCACTAGAATTTTCTTTATTCAAGCTGATCTGAAGCTGTCCTCCGCTCTTTTAGTAGAAATTTATGAAATTGCCTTCCGCCCTTTTAGTAGAAATTTATTACCCATGATTTGCTCTATAGACTTTTTCCATCTCGAAGACATGACCTGGAGATGTTTTGACGCCTTTTAGTAGAAATTTATTACCCATGATTTGCTCTATAGACTTTTTCCATCTCGAAGACATGACCTGGAGATGTTTTGACGTTGGCACGTCTTCCCCTTCGATGACATTGACCAACATTTGCTCAAAACTTATCACTTCATCTTTATTGTACATCCACACATTTTGTGGTGATCTTGAAACACAATGATACAATAGACAAACTCATACGGAGATACACAGACAAGATTTGAATTTGAATTTTAACTTTATTGACAACAATAGGTATAAATGAACCAATTATAGACAAGATTACACTCAACTAGCTCGACAATGATTTTACACATTTGAAATCAAGGTACAACACATACCCCTCAGAATTTGTAACGGTGTCTGTCATTTTCTAGCAGTTCTAGTACTTGAATATTTTTTTCTGAAAGATTCCATGCTTTTGACCAATACAATCTAACGTTAGTCTTCTTGGCTATTCTTGATCTATGAAATCCAGCATCAATAGCTCCATAAGACGCGTCCTTCCTTTATTATTACAATAGTAATAAAAAGGTATAAGGGACGGACTATTGTATTCGCTTCGGTGTCTGTCACTCGCTCGTTATTTAACTTCTTCATGTTGTTTAAATTTATGTTCATCACCTCTAGTTGTATGTTTTCCAGTTCAGTTGAAGCACCCACCTCACTTGACATCAAATATTGGAGTAATTCAAGGAAAATAAAATATCTGAATCTGAATGTTAATAAAGCACTTTAACTTTCTTATGTTTGTACATAGTTTCCTAGATTTTTGAAATAACTTTCGGAACGCTACTCTGCCCGAATTCCCAGAAGTGTGACCAATTCTCTTTCGTGCTCTTCAGAATTAAGATTTGAGCCTAATCTGAACTTAATATAATTGGTTTCAAGTATTAGGGCGTTAGACAATTCCATAATCAAAACATTCGAAGTCCATGTCTACATTATAGTATACCTAAATCAACTTGTAACTGCTTGGTTTTTTTTCGTGGATAGAATTTGTTTTTTGTTTCTAGACCTGTGGCTGTATGTAATATAATAAAATACCTCATTTATACTGCCGGAATGAGACTGGAAAGTCCCTTTACCTCCGCAGTCTAAATAAAGTCTCATTTAGAAAGTTCAGAAGACCTTGAAAACAGGGTTTACTTTTAAAATATGTGTGAGATCGGAGAAAATGTGAAATGGTATCCTCTTCTACTTCGGTAATATCTTCTTCTACATGGATTATTGCATCATGTCTGACCTTTCTACAGTATTCTACACATATTTTCTGCATCTTGTTTGCCAATTCATTTGAATCCGAAACGTTGCCAACATTCAGTCATTGCTCCTCAAGTCCTCACCTACTAATACTGTCTGGTGTACTAAGCTACTAAGTAGTCTGCGATTTATAATTATTCATACATTATCGATTTATCCTTAGGTTTTATCAATCCATAGGTTCCATCGGTCTATAGCCCGTCATAGGTTACCAAGTTAACTATGTAATTATGTATTGAGATTAAGAGGAACTAGGCAGTTTGTGAAACCTTATGGTTTTGATGATGGAGCTGGATTGTTGTATATTGTTGATTGAGAAAAAAAATCTGTATATTGAAACAGTATTTCTTTTAATGCTAAATTCTTTTTGAACACTACGAGTAAGTTGGGGACGTTGGGGTAGTGTAGACTTGAAAGGTCGCATTAAAATATGTATTTCCACGGTCTTGAATGTGTGGAAAAGCTATTTCATGCGACAATGTACTTTGCGAGGTTTTCTAGAAACACAAATAAGGAACAGAACACTTCTATAGAGATACATTACTAAATTAAAATGGAGATCATTTTATCGAGGGGTTTGCCTAAAAAATTATTTACTATCGAGGTTTTCTAGAAACACAAATAAGGAACAGAACACTTCTAAAGAGATACATTATACATTACTAAATTAAAATGGAGATCATTTTCTTTTTTATTAAAAAAAGATATTATTATGTCATATGTAATAAAACAGCGAGATACATACATAGGTACTCGTATGTATTGTAATGTGGTTAGGGACAAACAGAGTGCGGAGAATGAGAAATTAAAGAAAAAGTTAATCTTTTTTTATCTTCTCCTTTTTCCAATTCTCCGACCATTTTTTCTGCTTCTTTCACACTTTTCTTTTTGCTAATGGTGCGAGAAAAGGAAGAAAATCACAAGTTTTCATTAGTTTTTCCAACAAATAATCATCGTCCCAACACTGCTGAACACTGGGGGAAAAAATAACAATTACTTATAGGATGAGAAAAGTTTTCCAAGATCAATTCAAATGGCTTGGCTTGGAAATGTACTACGTAGGAAGGCGTATAACACCAGATTACACAGTGTCTACACACGGAATAGAAGGTGAGAAAATGTAAAAAAAAGTTACTGAAATACGCGATCCCTTTCGGGTTAGATCTTAGTGTAAAGGCCTATGGCTTTCAGGTAGGACAAGGTTGAGTCAATGTTAATTGGGTCGTTGATTAGGTTTGATAGAGGGATTTATAACAATTTTAGCAATTATATTACCGTCCCAAAAGCGAAGAGAGGACGAAAGCCGGCCGTTCCGAGAACGAACTGTATCTGTATAATATCCGGCCCGGGCGCTAATCGAACCCGCAACCTTGCACCACTACCCTCCAAGCTATGTAACTAGGAGACTTGGGTGTGGGAATGTTTTAAAGTGTCTTCCATTGGAAACATTTAACAAAGGACGCTTCAAGTGCAACACTTGAATTTAAAGATTCAAGTTTCTCTCGACACAAGTGTCGGTATTACTCAAATCGAACCAAAAACCAAATCAAATCAATACTGCGAAATCGGCCATGTTGCAACGGAAAATTAATGATGTGTGCAAAAATATGCAGGCAACATATTTGGAAGTCGTGAAACAAACAGAAAATGAAGATGATCAGAACCATATTCGTGCGTGATGCAACCAAAGAGCGAGATGAAGATTTGCGTGACTTCTTCAAATTTGATGAAGAAGAAACCCTGTATATCCTGAAAACGAAAAATATTGTGCTTTATTCAGTGGTGTAGTGGTTAGCGCGGTGGAATTCGGATCTGGAGGTTGGTGGTTCGAGTCCAAGTAAAGTCATAAAATTTAGCGTATTAGATTCCATGTTAGTGTTGGATATTAAACTGATGTATTGTGATAATATCTGGTAGGTGGTTTGAGATCCTCTCAGCCTTGCATTTCTGTTCTGCGGTATAAATGATCCAGAGATTTGTTGAGTAGCCGTATAGGTACAGGAGATACCAACCTCAGTGGTGTAGTGGAATTCGGATCTGGAGGTTGGTGGTTCGAGTCCAAGTAAAGTCATAAAATTTAGCTTTAATTCACTTTGTTTGTCTACTTTGTAGGAATATATCAGGAAAACAAACTTAGCTATTGTTTTACAAACAGATGTAGATTGTAGACCGATCATGGTTGCTCATCGTGCGATTGGGTATCCAATTTCAGATGGATATTAAACTGATGTATTGTGATAATATCTGGTAGGTGGTTTGAGATCCTCTCAGCCTTGCATTTCTGCGGTATAAATGATCCAGAGATTTGTTGAGTAGCCGTATACAGGAGATACCAACCTCAGTGGTGTAGTGGTCATAGGCGGTGGAATTCGGATCTGGAGGTTGGTGGTTCGAGTCCAAGTAAAGTCATAAAATTTAGCGTATTGTATTAAGCAGGGAAACTCTAGTATACAGGAGGTCATTATAAGACATTTTTACACTTTTTAGTCCGTCCTTAAAATAAAAAGGTATTAGGTATAAGGGGACAAGCATTTATGCTTAACACAAATGATAAAACTCTAGTATACAGGAGGTCATTATAAGACATTTTTACACTTTTTAGTCCGTCCTTAAAATAAAAAGGTAGGTATAAGGGACGTACTATTGTATTCGCTTCGACAAGCATTTATGCTTAACACAAATGATAAAACTCTAGTATACAGGAGGTCATTATAAGACATTTTTACACTTTTTAGTCCGTCCTTCCAAAAACCAGTTTTTTTTGGAGGAAAGGAATAAAATAAAAAGGTAGGTATAAGGGACGTACTATTGTATTCGCTTCGGTGTCGTCTGTCGGTCTGTCCCCATAGAAGGTTTTTTTTGTAGTCCGTCCTTAAAATAAAAAGGTAGGTATAAGGGACGTACTATTGTATTCGCTTCGGTGTCGTCTGTCTGTCTGTCCCCATAGAAGGACTTGGTCTTTTTACCAGGAACACGAAAGTGGTGGTGCAAATTTTGTCCAGAAAACCAAAAAGCCAAAAAAACTGGTTTTGGGGGGATTTTTTTTTCACATTTTCTATCAAATTAAAGGTCTTTTTACCAGGAACACGAAAGTGGTGGTGCAAATTTTGTCCAGAAAACCAAAAAGCCAAAAAAGCTCAGAATTTGTAACGGTGTCTGTCATTTTCTAGCAGTTCTAGTACTTGAATATTTTTTTCTGAAAGATTCCATGTTAGTGTTGGATATCTCGAAACACAATGATACAATAGACAAACTCATACGGAGATACACAGACAAGATTAAACAAATATAGACAAGATTACACTCAACTAGCTCGACAATGATTTTACACATTTGAAATTAAGGTACAACACATACCTACTTTCTCTCTCCTTGTGCAAACATTTTGGGATGATAGCAAAACAAATATTAATGAGAACAACAACACAAACAAGATAGGAATAATAACAGTCATAATAACAACAACAATAACACTAATAACAACAGTCATAAGAACAACAATCAACACCAAAAAGATAGTAAGAATAACAACAACAAAACAGTTTGAAATGCGTCTTCCCCTTCGATGACATTGACCAACATTTGCTCAAAACTTATCACTTCATCTTTATTGTACATCCACACATTTTGTGGTGATCTCGAAACACAATGATACAATAGACAAACTCATACGGAGATACACAGACAAGATTAAACAAATATAGACAAGATTACACTCAACGATCTCGAAACACAATGATACAATAGACAAACTCATACGGAGATACACAGACAAGATTAAACAAATATAGACAAGATTACACTCAACTACGTAGCTCGACAATGATTTTACACATTTGAAATTAAGGTACAACACATACCCACTTTCTCTCTCCTTGTGCAAACATTTTGGGATGATACCAAAACAAATATTAATGAGAACAACAACACAAACAAGATAGGAATAATAACAGTCATAAGAAAAACATCAATAACACTAATAACAACAGTCATAAGAACAACAATCAACACCAAAAAGATAGTAAGAATAACAACAACAAAACAGTTTGAAATGGAAAGTACAAACAACAGTTTTGAAACTGGACTTGGAAATAGTTGCCGCAAACACAATAGAAATCTAAATGGGCTCGGCATGGATTTGTTTGAGGCGATTTTGAGCACGAGAATGAATGGAGTAAAATGTAAATTAGCGATTGATTTTCTGCGGTATTATCTATTTATCTCATTGAGGAGATTTGCCGATTTTCTGAGGTATTCTTCTCATTTCTTCTCCGTCTATTTGGTATTCTTCCTCATTTTAATGTCATTAAATAAATTTGGAGGTGTTTTCTATTACCTGAGAGTCCTTGGACCTTAGGTATTACTTGTTTGAAACGACCAACACCCAAGCTCTTCAACTATCTATTTTGTTTTCTCATTTCTTCTCCGTCTATTTGGTATTCTTCCTCATTTTAATGTCATTAAATAAATTTGGAGGTGTTTTCTATTACCTGAGAGTCTTTGGACCTTAGGTATTACTTGTTTGAAACGACCAACACCCAAGCTCTTCAACTATCTATTTTGTAATTTCCTTCAAGGGAAGTTTGAGCACCGCTAATTCGAACTGTCTCACAGACTGAATAACTAATGCATTTCAGTCAGGCGTAAAACACACTGATGGTATTTATTGCCAGTGGTACCATCAATACTGAAAAGGGAAGTTTGAGCACCGATAATTCGAACTGTCTCACAGACTGAATAACTAATGCATTTCAGTCAGGCGTAAAACACACTGATGGTATCTATTGCCAGTGGTACCATCAATACTGAAGGCGAACTCCAACGAATATCAAAGCATTATTCAAACAGGATCACAAAAGTCTTTGTAGGTATAGCAAGCATATATAATGAAGTTGAGCCTGAATGGGACTTCCAATAATTCCATGCAACTTGTCTCTTTGAGGGTAACCGATAATATGAGTTATATCTATGTATGAGTATCACACTACTAATCTTTTACTGTACTAACAATCACAGTGCCTTGGAGATGTTTGTGGAATTCTTCATTATTCTGTGTCGGATTTGTTATTAGCTTGTTTGTGGTAGCTATATGGATTACTGGCTCACCTGTTTGTTGGGGTTCTTCATCTTTTGTGTTGGATTTGTTAAAATGTGGTAGCTCTATGGATTATTGGCTCATCCTTGAGGGAATCAAGGACCTTGATTCCTGGATTCAACTTCTGGGAGAGTTACGGGTAGGTTGCCTGTTACGGGAAGAGTTGCCTGACGAATTCTTTCAGTGTCCGTCTGAGACTGTCTGAATACCTTTTTTTGTAAAAGAATGTTTGTTTTGATTAGAAACTCATTTCCTTCTTTCCTGTTGTATCCTAAAGTTCTCTGGAGTCCTAGATCACAATTTGAATTTAAACTAGCAAAAAAATAATGTATATCTAGATAAGTATCCATTTAATAAAACATTTTTGCATAAAAAAAGAAACATCTCCAGAAAACATCACACTAGAGAACCCCTGCTCCATCTTCCAAGTTCAAACTTCTGGCCTTGTACCGGGTCCCTCGCAGCCTCAGGGACCTAGCTCTTACTTTCCTTATATTTTCGTGTTTTGATAGGTACTTCTCATCTTCTGTTACTTCTCTTACTTACTCTAGATCAGGAATCATAGGATCCATGTTTCAGGGAAGAGTTGCCTGACGAATTCTTTGAGTGTCCGTCAGAGACTGTCTGAACACTTCCTTTTTTTGTAAAAGAATGTTTGTTTTCATTAGAAACTCATTTTCCTCTTTTCTGTTGTATCCTAAAGTGCTCTGGAGTCCTAGATCACAATTTGAATTTAAACTAGCAAAAAAATAATGTATTTCTAGATAAGTATCCATTTAATAAAACATTTTTGCATAAAAAAAGAAACATCTCCAGAAAACATCACACTAGGGAGCCCCTGCTCCATCTTCCAAGTTCAAACTTCTGGCCTTATACCGGGTCCCTCGCAGCCTCGGGGACCTAGCTCTTACTTTCCTTATATTTTCGTGTTTTGATAGGTATTTCTCATCTTTTGTTACTTCTCTTACTTACTCTAGATCAGGAATCATAGGATCCATGTTTCGAACGTTCCTCTATCAACCAGTTCTCACCACAAGATGTCCTCTACTGAAGCTATTCGTCCACTTCCTATTCTAAGCGACGGAACTGTACCACTTGTACCAGTAAAATTTACGTATAAACTGTATTTGTCCGTCATTAAGTTTACGTCTAAACTCTAATCTGTATTCGTCCGTCATTAAATTATCCGAATACGCCTCATGCTAACCACAACCGAGGAAGTTATACGACCTAATGAAACTGCAAGACAATTCATTGACGTTTAGGTTCGTATTACTACTGGATGAAATGACAAATTAAAGACAAATTAAAATAACTTTATCGGACCACGGAAAGGTGAACCTTGATAATACGAGCGGTCTTCTTCTTCTTTCGACGTCGTCTTCTCTTTCTTCTTCTTCTTCTTCTTCTTCTTCTTCTTCTTCTTCTTCTTCTTCTTTTGTCTTCTGCGTTTTCTTCTCCTTCTTCTTCTTCGTCGTCTTCTTCATTTTGTTTTATTGTTTTCTACTCGTACTTCTTGAGGAAGAGTTCAAGAAATACCTCAACAAACATCGTTCTCTCTAACATGATTTCGATGGGAAAATTTCTTTTGTTGATTTTTTCTTCTTGTTGGTTTCTTACTCTTCTCTCTCTCTCTCTCTCTCTCTCCCTCTCCTGTGTGGATTTCGTTGATGACTATGCAACGGTGACGAAGGTAATATCTCCCCATGATTCCGGTGTAGCAGTCCAAGTTTGCAACATTACCGGAGACCACAATAGTTGTAAACATCGGCAATGGTCCCATGATTTCGATGGGAAAATTTCTTTTGTTGATTTTTTTTTCTTGTTGGTTTCTTACTCTTCTCTCTCTCTCTCTCTCTCCCTCTCCTGTGTGGATTTCGTTGATGACTATGCAACGGTGACGAAGGCATATCTCCCCATGATTCCGGTGTAGCATTCCAAGTTTGCAACATTACCGGAGACCACAGTAGTTTCTCCTTCTTCATCTGCTTCTTCTTCCTCCTGTTCTCTTCTTTATTCTTTCCATTTCTATCAGCACAAGTATTTTGTTTTCTTGTTCCCACATTACTTGGAAATTGTTTTCTATTCCGCACTACATCGTTCATTTTTATATTTCTCCTTCTTCATCTGCTTCTTCTTCCTCCTGTTCTCTTCTTTATTCTTTCCATTTCTATCAGCACAAGTATTTTGTTTTCTTGTTTCCACATTACTTGGAAATTGTTTTCTATTCCGCACTACATCGTTCATTTTTATGCTCTCCGCGATTCTCTCACATGAGGATAGCACGAACTTGGTGTTATATAGTTCCATGTACATTATTTGTACTCCAATATAGTGTGAACAAGATGCACGAGAACATCAAGAGTGCAAAATCGCTAGGCCATTATAATGGCCTAGCGATTTTATTTACACTCTACCACGATCTCCTTCTCCAATCCCTACCCAAGAGTCACAGAGCAAATACATATGAGAAACATACAAAAATAGTTATTAATAGTTTTTTAATTGCACTTGCATGAGACAAGCCTAGAACAGTTTCCACCTTTGGGCTAAGAAGAGCTTGAAACTTGAAGATCATCATTTATAAACATCGGCAATGGTCCCATGATTTCGATGGGAAAATTTCTTTTGTTGATTTTTTTTTCTTGTTGGTTTCTTACTCTTCTCTCTCTCCCTCTCCCTCTCCTGTGTGGATTTCGTTGATGACTATGCAACGGTGACGAAGGCATATTTCCCCATGATTCCGGTGTAGCATTCCAAGTTTGCAACATTACCGGAGACCACAGTAGTAGTAGTAGTAGTAGTAGTAGTAATGACAATGATAATAGCCAAGGACAACAATAGAAATACAAAGATCATTGAGGGAATCCGCGATAGTTTGTCGTTTGAAGCGATTACCAAATTGTGTTCTTGAACCCCTGGACAGAATTTTCGCTTTCGAGACGATAAGATTCCAGCAGTTCCCTCTGCCAAACATATTGAAATGATAATAATCCGTCCCTTGGTCGTCAAGGCATTGTCCGCACGGTTTATGGTATTTATTTATATGATATACCTTATGGTAGGCATCGCGATAGTAATTATCGTGCAAAGAGAAGTTCCATGGTGATTTATTTTCTCTTTGGCCCCTTGGTCGTCAAGGCATTGTCCGCACGGTTTATGGTATTTATTTATATGATATACCTTATGGTAGGCATCGCGATAGTAATTATCGCGCAAAGAGAAGTTCCATGGTGATTTATTTTCTCTTTGGATGCGAATCCGCGAGGAATTTCCTAGAATGCAGAGAAATTTTCTCATCTCGGAGCTTGGATCTTGTAGCATTGTGTCATGAAAAGGAAATTCAAAACGACATTGAGTTGCATTCATGATTGTCAATAATTGGTTCAGAAAACTTCTCTGGCCATTCAAATGGATTCGAATCCGAATCAAATCATAAAATTTAGCGCAGTGTAGGTACAGACATTTGTGGCAAGGATTTATGCTTAACATCATAATTAAAAGTCCTCCTTACTAAGATACTAAGGTTAGTTTCTCGGACCACACTGTAAATGCATTCAGCAAAGCATCTTCCAATGGCAAACCAGAATAGTTTTTTGACCCAACAATTAATGATGGACAAGAAGGCTATTAGATGATTGGCAAGGTTTCTAGCTATGATCATGGGAATGCGGAAAAAAGCTAGGCAAATGTCCTTTGCCGATTTTCTGAGGTATTGTCTATTTATTTAATTGAGAACTTAAAATGTACACATCAATGGATTACAGAGATTCATGTATGTATCTCTATAGAACAAGGATGTTTAGACTTGTGAGCATAGAACTGTTTAGTTTAGGCTTTTTATGATTCATGTATGTATGTATCTCTATAGAACAAGGATGTTTAGACTTGTGAGCATAGAACTGTTTAGTTTAGGCTTTTTATGGCATTTTCCCGAATTTCGATGAAGTATGGCAGATTCTCAAATATCGGCGAAAAGTAAACCACAAAATATTTTTTTTTTTTTCTTTAAGGGGCTTTTTATGGCATTTTTCCGAATTTCGATGAAGTATGGCAGATTCTCAAATATCGGCGAAAAGTAAACCACAAAATATTTTTTTTTTTCTTTAAGAAACACTTGTCCAAACTGCTGAACCAAACCCTGTGTGGGGCTAGTAGCAAAGTCCGCTCCGAGAATTCAATTATCTCACTGTTTTCTATTGACATCACATCGTGATTATCAGTTCGCTCCTGATGGCCGGGGGATCTATTAAAACTGTTCTTGCAGTACATGCGTCCCAACAATATCATCAAGGCAATGGTCAATGACTTGGACACGATCTCGAATTGTCTCGTTTTGAAGACGGTTGGCAATTAGGTTGGTGATGTTTGCTATTGGGTTGGTGATGTCTTTTAGGTTGGTGTTGCAATCAGTTTGGTGTTGTTTGCAATTAGGTTTTGATGCTGTTTGTTATCATACTGTTGGCAATAATTTTCGTGATGTTTTAAATCATGTTGATGTCTTGAAAAGAAGGTCCTCGGATTTCGATTAGAGACAAATTGGAGATACTGAAGGAGATGTTTGGTGTTGTTTGCAATTAGGTTTTGATGCTGTTTGTTATCATACTGTTGGCAATAATTTTCGTGATGTTTTAAATCATGTTGATGATGTCTTGAAAAGACGGTCCTCGGATTTCGATTGGAGACAAATTGGAGATACTGAAGGAGACTAATTAAATATAAAATCTCAATAGGCAAACATTTTTACAGTTACTTTTGGTGGAAATTGAGTGTAATAGGTTTTGTTCTCTACAAAAATTAGGGAAATCAAGTACCTATTTCTTGCTCAATAGGCAAACATTTTTACAGTTACTTTTGGTGGAAATTGAGTGTAATGGGTTTTGTTCTCTACAAAAATTAGGGAAATCAAGTATCTATTTCCTACTCAATAGGCAAACATTTTTACAGTTACTTTTGGTGGAAATTGAGTGTAATGGGTTTTGTTCTCTACAAAAATTAGGGAAATCAAGTACCTATTTCCTAACGATTCTCTTCTGTGCCATGTTTTTCGGAAATAAGTTGTCCTTCAGCAGCATGAAATAGTTTCCGTCTATGAAACATGTCCCAAGTGTTCGAAAAACAGCAAAACCTAGTGGAACTCACAATAAAAAATGTAGTTTCCCTCCTTGAGAGATGTGTCCCTAATTCTCCAAAAACAGACAAACTTAGTGGAACTCAGACGATAGCTCGTGTAAAGCAGTGACATGCCCACTATCGGTTTCTTCGAAAAACAGCAAAACCTAGTGGAACTCACAATAAAAAATGTAGTTTCCCTCCTTGAGAGATGTGTCCCTAATTCTCCAAAAACAGCAAAACCTAGTGGAACTCACAATAAAAAATGTAGTTTCCCTCCTTGAGAGATGTGTCCCTAATTCTCCAAAAACAGACAAACTTAGTGGAACTCAGACGAGGGCTCATGTAAAGCAGTGACATGCCCACTATCGGTTTAACTTTTGGAAACCTATGTTTCTTTTTTTCGGCGCGTTTCACCCAACACCTCTGCGAAAAACCCACATTAAAACCGAATTAATATTTGTCCCTGGAACTCACAATAAAAAATGTAGTTTCCCTCCTTGAGAGATGTGTCCCTAATTCTCCAAAAACAGACAAACTTAGTGGAACTCAGACAATGGCTCGTGTAAAGCAGTGACATGCCCACTATCGGTTTCACTTTTGGAAACCTATGTTTCTTTTTTTCGGTGCGTTTCACCCAACACCTCTGCGAAAAACCTACATTAAAACCGAATTAATATTTGTCCTATTAGTTATTAGTACGAAAGATATTTCTTATTTGGCCATCGAACTCTTCAGCTCTTTTGTCCTCAATCTTTGAAGAATTAAGTTTACTAGACGAACAATTAATTATTTGTCCCATTAGTTATTAGTACGAAAGATATTTCTTATTTGGCCATCGAACTCTTCAGCTCCTTTGTCCTCAATCTTTGAAGAATTAAGTTTACTAGACGAACAATTAATTGTGGAATATAAATTGAAAATACAGGATAATTTTTCGGCTATAATATGGACCTTCACAATAAATATCAAATAATTAATTGTGGACCTTCATTTGGAATAGGGACTACTACTACTACTACTACTACTACTCTACTACTTCTAGTAGATATAAAACCATGTACTGCACGAGTATTACTTCACACAGAAAAGGACACACGGAAGGAAAAGTTTAGTAGAAAAAGGGCCTCCAAGGGTTCGGCTATAATATGGACCTTCACAAAATTACAGAGTCAACTATCAAGTAATTAATTGTGGACCTTCATTTGGAATAGGGACTACTACTATTACTTCTAGTAGATATGAAACTATGTACTGTATTACTTCACACAGAAAAGGACACACGAAGGAAAAGTTTAGTAGAAAAAGGGCCTCCAAGGGTCCGCCTTTCCCAGAAGTGCTGACATAATGGAACTTTTAGTCTTAGCCGACACTATCGAGCGTGCTGAGAGGAGCGTGAATGTCAAGAATTCGAAGTGCCGCCCGGCCTATATTAACAGGAAATAACACGAGAGAGTTCCAAGGTTTTTTTTGGCATTTTCATCTCAACTTTTCCACCATAAAAAGGTACCTATCTAAAATAGTAAAATTAAAAACTAAGATGGTATGCATTTCAATTGGAATTGTATGGGAAACAAAATGATTGATCAACGTTTGTACATACCTAACAAAGTTAGAACATCTTCACCAAAAGAGTTCTTACAAAGTTCAAACATCTTCGCCAAAAGCGTTCTTAGTTCTTAGATGGTATGCATTTCAATTGGAATTGTATGGGAAACAAAATGATTGATCAACGTTTGTACATACTAGATACAAAATGGGTGTGAAATATATAGGTAGATACAAAAAAGGTGTGAAATACATAGGTAGATACAAAATGGGTGTGAAATACATAGGTAGATACAAAATGGGTGTGAAATACATAGGTAGATACAAAATGGGTGTGAAAGAGGGTGGTAAACAAGAGGAGAAGCTGGGGAAGGTGTGAAATACATAGGTAGATACAAAATGGGTGTGAAATACATAGGTAGATACAAAATGGGTGTGAAATACATAGGTAGATACAAAAGAGGTGTGAAAGAGGGTGGTAAACAAGAGGAGAAGCTGGGGACATTACACAAAAAGTAAATCAATCAAATTCAACCGATATTACCCAATGGAACTCAAATTTGGACTTAAATGAAGAACTGAAGACAAGTCTGAATGAGGTTGGATAAATCAATCAAATTCAACCGATATTACCCAATGGAACTCAAATTTGGACTTAAATGAAGAACTGAAGACCAGTCTGAATGAGGTTGGGTTAGAATACCAAGTGCCTACTGAAATATAGAGGAGGAGAACTATCGATAACTATCGATAGTTTTGACTATCGAACGCTATCGATAGTTTTTTGATAAAATATCGATAACTATCGATGGCGCCGACTATCGATAGTTCTCCTCTTCTACTGAAATACTGACAATCCCTTTCAATGGTAAAGATAAAGTTCAATCTTGCCTACAATGTACGTCGAAAATTATTCGAGTCAGACAATTGAAGAACTTGTAACTTCTGCCTTATTACATTTCACTATACGTAAATAGCTAATATGTGTCGATGCAGGAATCTTATCAAGAAATTAAAGCTAACATCCAAACCAAACATAATATGAATAATATCCCAAAGCCCTCTTCAAATTCACGTAAGTTCTCATTTCTTGAACACAATGCTGCATAATAAGTGAATATTACATTTCACTATACGTAAATAGCTAATATGTGTCGATGCAGGAATCTTATCAAGAACTTAAAGCTAACATCCAAACCAAACATATGAATAATATCCCAAAGCTCTCAGCTAATATGTGTCGATGCAGGAATCTTATCAAGAACTTAAAGCTAACATCCAAACCAAACATAATATGAATAATATCCCAAAGCCCTTTTCAAATTCACGTAAGTTCTCATTTCTTGAACACAATGCTGCATAATAAGTGAAGTTACATCACAAACTTCTGAGCAATAAAATAGACGCTTCGTCTATTGTTGTTTTATAGGGCATATACCATTTAGCCATTTGTCTGATTTGATGTGTCCATTTTGAAGTTTGCTGAATCGTTGATGATCCACTTTTGTAAATTGAGTATGATTTGGATTTTAGAGAACCGACGAAACTTTTCCTTATTATTTGGAGAAGCACTGTGTCCATCTGTCCATATGCTGCTGGAAATCATAGTTCTAATCTTTTGACGTAGTAATGCCCCGAGTTCGAATCTTTTGCATGAACTCCCATAGTACCTACCTATTATAGAATACTTTCAGGCTAAAAATAAAATAATTCATTAGTTTAAGATGAGAGCCTTTATTTCTTTTTAATGAGATATTTCAGTGATCCTTCTGAGATCTATCTCCTCTTTCTCCTTCTTCATCTGCTTCTTCTTCCTCCTGTTCTCTTCTTTATTCTTTCCATTTCTATCAGCACAAGTATTTTGTTTTCTTCTTTCCACATTACTTGGAAATTGTTTTCTATTCCGCACTACATCGTTCATTTTTATTCCAATGCAGTGTGATTGGTTCATGAGCGGCAATACGTCAGTGTCTCATTCCATCAAGTAGGCAGATGGTTTCGAACCACGACCTCTCGATTACTGACCCCGTAAGTGCCCACATGTGTATTCGTCCTAATCAATTAGCAAACGCAAATGAGCATCCGCTGATCATGAAATTTGAAGGCTCAACCCTACACGCAACGAGAGTATCCGAGTTGCTCACAATTCTCCAAAGTCTAGAAAGTCTCGTAGATGAAGCATCTTGGGCTTGAACCCATCTTTTGGGGTAGTTGCCCCTACATCTAAACCTCAGAGCTTTGTTTGAATTCCTAAATCTTGGGCTGTCCTTGAATTTAGAAGGTTAAAAGCCACACTTTAGTGAAGACTTATTCCTCCATGCGCACAACTTCTTTCCTGCGCCCCGCCCCTGATTTTATCGATGTGCCCCTGATTTTAACAATGTGCTCCTGATTTTACCAAGAGATAAGGATCGTTACAATCTCTTTTCGAGATCCGCTGATGAATCTCGACGAATCTTCACAAACGCAAGAAAAAAGCATAGCCTGAATGCCACGCATGAATAATTGCTCTAATAGATCGTTATTAGATTAAATTATACACATTCTATATATCTGCTGAATTATTTTTCTGGAATATGTACTATGGAATCTACTCTGATGATTTTTAGATGCCTTAAAAAAAAACTACCTTTGTTCAATTCTTCCTCTGGAATAGGAACTTTGGATTCTAGATAAGAAAACTGTTTCTTCTGAAGTTGTTTCCAAAAATCCCTCCCAGGTTGCGACATTTGTGAGTAGTTTGATCCGCTGATGAATCTCGACGAATCTTCACAAACGCAAGAAAAAAGCATAGCCTGAATGCCACGCATGAATAATTGCTCTAATAGATTGTTATTAGATTAAATTATACACATTCTAAGGCAAGTCCCAACTATAGTGACTATTATCCTAACGGACCCGAGTGAGGATCTCTGTTACCACAAGACGGTCTCCGGAGTTGGTTCAATTGGTACCAAAGTAACCAAAGTTATCCTGGTACCAAAGTTCTTCGCTTGGAACGGGGCGGTTCATAACATGAGCAGCTCTGAAAAATTGATATTTAGAAAATGGGACGGACCCGAGTGAGGATCTCTGTTACCACAAGGCGGTCTCCGGAGTTGGTTCAATTGGTACCAAAGTAACCAAAGTTCTCCTGGTACCCAAGTTCCTCGCTTGGAACGGGGCGGTTCATAACATGAGCAGCTCTGAAAAATTGATATTTAGGAAATGGGGTCAGTTAATCTGTCTAGTACAGTGGTTCTTAAAGTATGGTCCGCGGCCGCAAGAGGTTCACAAGACACTTGAAAGTGCTCCGCGAAACACTTGAAAGTGGTCTGAAATAGTCGATTTGTTTACAAGAAAACACAAAACACTGAAAAATCGAAACATTGAAAAATAGAACCGTAAATAAATTCAGAGGAAAAGAAAAGATTGGATGCTTAACTTCCAAAAAATAGAGCTCAATGAACTTTCCAGTTTCCACCTGATTGTTAAAATTCTTCGGTAGCACCAGTTTTCTAGGGCTGTAATTCTTTCGCTCACATGCCTTAGAATCTAAAGTTTTGATGATTGTTTTTGACTTTTCACTTCCGTTAAACGAACACCACGAACATGCAAGTATTAGGGCGTCCTAATTGTTTCCACCTGATTGTTAAAATTCTTCGGTAGCACCAGTTTTCTAGGGCTGTAATTCTTTCGCTCACATGCCTTAGAATCTAAAGTTTAGAATGTTTAGATGATTGTTTTTGACTATTCACTTCCGTTAAACGAACACCACGAACATGCAAGTATTAGGGCGTCCTAATCTCACATGCCTTAGAATCTAAAGTTTAGAATGTTTAGATGATTGTTTTTGACTATTCACTTCCGTTAAACGAACACCACGAACATGCAAATATTAGGGCGTCCTAATTGATTAGCAAACGCAAATGAGCATCCGCTGATCATGAAATTTGAAGGCTCAACCCTACACGCAACGAGAGTATCCGAGTTCAGACTCAGGTAGTCGATTTCATTTTCGGGGGAATTTACATCCGGAAATGAGGACCCTTGAAAAAATCGGGGGAATTTACATACAGCCCGCGAAACACTTGAAAGTTGTCTGAAATACTTTCCAAGGAGGTAAATTTTGTAAAGCTTATTTGTAATTTGGGTTTATAAGTCTTGAAGATAACAGTTAATGAAACACTATGTTTGTCATACGTAAAAGTGCTCCTCAAAGAATTTGGTTTTGTATGAGTGGTCCGCCACTTCAAACAGCCTAAGAACCCCTGGCCCTCGTACATGGTAATGTACCAGACTGTGTAGTTGTGTACACAGGTTGGGAATATTACTGAGAAGTTCTCTACGTGCAGCTCGCATATCGGACGTCTAATTGGTGTAACATCTTCAATATCCCCTACCAAAGCATTTATTATTAATCTTCTGCTATTTATTTTACCCAGCATCGCTTTTAGTAGACTCGGGAGACGCTTGGTACTACTGCTGTGGCTTGATAATGGCCCGACGAGGTGGATAGATAATGGATTGGCTATTAATGTAATGTCTTTTATTGTTTCTTTTATCTTTATATGCTTCTTTCCTTAGCCCGTTTGGGTCTCTTTTTATTTGTTTTGATTCACTCGTGACTCGTCTTGAACTTTGGATTTTCTTGGGATTGGCTATTAATGTAATGTCTTTTATTGTTTCTTTTATCTTTATATGCTTCTTTCCTTAGCCCGTTTGGGTCTCTTTTTATTTGTCTTGATTCACTCGTGACTCGTCTTGAACTTTGGATTTTCTTGTTTGCTTCGAACATTTTTGATGACCAAATTTTGATTCATCTTCAAGAGCATTTCTGGTAATCTTTCCTTGACTTTGGATGTCTTTACTTTGTTTTGTTTTTTGTTTTGTTTTGTTTTGTTTTTGTTTTTGTTTTTTTTTTTTTTTCAGTCCCTCATCAAGAAAGCTCTCTTTTTTCTGAATATGAAAGGAAATTCCTTTGATACTTTACCTGCTTGTTATTTTTGGCCTTTCGTCCGTGATTCTAGTTTCCTTGATACTTCTCTAAAGGGTTACTACTGCGTTTTTAAAGTAATTGAGTATCTTTTCGATCAAAGCATTCATATTGACCTTCCGTTGGACCAATGCAGTGTGATTGGTTCATGAGCGGCAATACGTCAGTGTCTCATTCTCATTCCATCAAGTAGGCAGATGGTTTCGAACCACGACCTCTCGGTTACTGACCCCGTAAGTGCCCACATGTGTATGGTGTAATATGTTGTAGGTGGGTCTGTTTTATGACCAATATGGTGACTATTAATATACCTTTGTTGCATTGAACTCTGTGCGGATTGTTCTATTTGCGATTACGTTTCTGACTTTGTGCTTTTATTATTATAAATCGTAGGATATTGCGAAATTTTGCACATGTTTGGCCATACATTGAACTCACTAGGATGTTCTCCAAAAGCATTCTTACAAAATTGAAACATCTTCCCCAAACACGTCCTTACAAATTTAAAACATCTTCGCCAAAAACGTTCTAACAAAGTTAGAACATCTTCACCAAAAGAGTTCTTACAAAGTTCAAACATCTTCGCCAAAAGCGTTCTTAGTTCTTATGTATATATATTCAAAAACTAGTGGTTGACCCGTCCTTTGTACGGGACTACCACACACACACAAATACACCCCCCACACACACCACACCCATCACACACATCCCATCACACCACACCCACCACCACACACCACATCCACCACACACCAAATCACCACACACACCACACCCATCCCACCACACACACACACCACACCCACCAC
>NW_007377808.1:105465-198540 GCF_000475195.1 Diaphorina citri | reverse complement strand
CACGAGTCATGTGATGATTATGTCAAACCATTCCATAATCATATCAACCAGTTGCGCAGAGACAGGCGAGAGGCTATTCAACTTTTGTTGGATGCAGTTGTGTGTAGTGTGTCTATCTGTAAACGAAAGTAATCTTCAGGTTGCCTTTTCAGTTGAAACAAGTGATGGAAGTCCTTGTGAGGTTACAACTTACAACTTTTTTCGTATACGATATTGTATTTTTTTCCAAGCAAAACAATTCCATCGAAGCGCATTTTTAATGGGTGACGAGTCTCTGACTTCTTTGACTCCACATTTTCCCCATTCAGGGTTGGCGTTAGCGCGTTAGCTTCCTCTATCCTACCATTCCTACCCCTTCATATACTTTGTCTTTGTAACTGAGCCTGAGTAAATGAAACCACTTCGATGATGGCAAGATTTGCAAGTTTTGTAAAAGACGAGGGAAGTTAGAGAATTCAGAACAGATGAACTTAAAAAGTAAAACACTGCTCGCACAATTTAAAATAATAACATGTTTAGGATTTTTTGCCATTAGGAGATAATAACTTTTGCGTGGATGAGCACACCACAACCTCATCGGTACCATAAATATCATTTTATGTGCCAACTATTGTTATGCGGCGCAACAATATGTAATTTTCTGATCTTCAAGGACTTGGCAGGAATTAGAATACCTGGCGTAGACCTCATTGTTAAGCAACTTCGGGTGTTTTTGGTGCTTTGGCATTGTCAAGCGCTAACAATAAGTTGGGAGGCTGACAATAAGATCGTGTTTAACCGTGGGTAATGAGTTGTTTTGTGACAGGAATTGACGTCCTCTGATATTGTTTTTTTTGTAAGGTTGATGATGTTGGTTTTTGTAAGGTTGATGTTATTGGTTTTTGTTGATGATATTGGGTTTGCTTTATTTGCATATTGGTTCACACGTTGATGGTGGACAGTTGGATTGTCTTCAGTATCTTGACTTGTCTCATACCTTCCGAATATCCAGTCCAATTTTTTGTCTCAATCAGATTTGTTTTTATGTTTACGAGTATATCTTCCGGTTTTCATCATACACTTCAGATATTGGGTTTGCTTTATTTGCATATTGGTTCACACGTTGATGGTGGACAGTTGGATTGTCTTCAGTATCTTGACTTGTCTCATACCTACCGAATATCCAGTCCAATTTTTGTCTCAACCAGATTTGTTTTTATGTTTACGAGTATATCTTCTGGTTTTCATCATACACTTCAGTTTTTGTACATTTCTATGTTTTGTACATTTCTTTGCCGTTGAATCAAGATCTTCAAATAGGACGAGCTCTATGATTCACAACTGTGATCCGTTCTTCGTACGTCCTTTGTAGTTTTAAATACGATTGTTGGCTCCTTGGATGCTAGTTAGTAGTTACTAATGCTTTCTTTGCCACTGAATCAAGATCTTCAAATAGGACGAGCTCTATGATTCATAACTGTGATCCGTTCTTCGTACGTCCTTTGTAGTTTCAAATACGATTGTTCGCTCCTTGGATGCTAGTTAGTAGTTACTAATGCCTCAGTTACTTGTACTAATGTCTCAGTTACTTGTACTAATGCCTCAGTTACTTGTACTAATGTCTCAGTTACTTGTACTAATGCCTCAGTTACTTGTACTAATGCCTCAGTTACTTGTACTTGTACTAATGCCTCAGTTACTAGTACTAATGTCTCAGTTACTTGTACTAATGCCTCAGTTACTTGTACTTGTACTAATGTCTCGGTCTTTGAGTCTTCATCAATCTCTAGTTCAATTGTTTCGCATGTACACAATACGTTTCTAGAACTTTGATAGGTCTGACGTTTGGTGTTTCAACAGGGAAATCTACTGCAAGGTCAAACTTCAAAAAATAGACCAATTAGAAGAATTTTCGTCTTGTAATATAGTCCATTCGGGAAACTTATATTACATATCTTTTCAATTTAGCTAGACTATGTTTCACAATTACAATGACTTTACATAAACCTTGTTTTAATCGTTTTTGATAATCTTCGAGGAAATTAGCTTCCGCTGATGCATATGTTGAGTTCTAACATTGTAATTCCTAGATTTGAATAATCATAATTACTTTATTTATTATTTTATTAAATTGATATCGTAGTATAGCTTTGTTTTTTTCCTTTTTCTTCGTTCTTGGAGAATCAACAAAAGTTCCGTCTAGTCCGTCTTACGGTTGACGAATTAGTTGTTCATTATTAGTATTTAAAACATCATACTTACCATTGTAGGTGTGCTAGGCCAATCCACTCTCAGCATCAGTTAGGCTATGTTTCACAATTACAATGACTTTACATAAACCTTGTTTTAATCGTTTTTGATAATCTTCGAGGAAATTAGCTTCCGCTGATGCATTTGTTGAGTTCTAACTTTGTAATTCCTAGATTTGAATAATGATAATTACTTTATTTATTATTTTATTAAATTGATATCGTAGTATGGCTTTTTTTTTTCCTTTTTCTTCGTTCTTAGAGAATCAACAAAAGTTCCGTCTAGTCCGTCTTACGGTTGACGAATTAGTTGTTCATTATTAGTATATAAAACATCATACTTACCATTGTAGGTGTGCTAGGCCAATCCACTCTCAGCATCAGTTAGAATATATCGAATCGATAATTTATTAAACACATACCAGATCAGACGGATAAGTTATGAGCCACTAAACGCAATCCCAGAGAGATGATAAAGTGCACGGACATAAAAAACCCTAAACACATACCAGATCAGACGGATAAGTTATGAGCCACTAAACGCAATCCCAGAGAGATGATAAAGTGCACGGACATAAAAAACCCATAGGAAACTTTGACTGCAACGAACACGTTTTGCCGTGGAATCACTAGATTTATGATTATTAGACAATGAGTCTGTCAGTTAATCTGTCTAGTACAGTGGTTCTTAAAGTATGGTCCGCGGCCGCAAGAGGTTCACAAGACACTTGAAAGTGCTCCGCGAAACGGGCGAATGTAAATTCCCCCGATTTCATGTAAATTCCCCCGATTTCAAAATTACTTCCCATACACTTCAGTTTTTGTACATTTCTTTGTTTTGTACATTTCTTTGCCACTGAATCAAGATCTTCAAATAGGACGAGCTCTATGATTCACAACTGTGATCCGTTCTTCGTACGTCCTTTGTAGTTTCAAATACGATTGTTGGCTCCTTGGATGCTAGTTAGTAGTTACTAATGTCTCAGTTACTTTTACTAATGTCTCAGTTACTTGTACTAATGTCTTAGTTACTTGTACTTGTACTAATGTCTCGGTCTTTGAGTCTTCATCAATCTCTAGTTCAATCGTTTCGAAGATTCTCATGACTTGTGTCGGAGTCGTTTTGCTGTAATGAATGAGATCGAGAGTCGGGGCGAATCTTGAAATCCGAAAGTCCCACAGTAGATAATCATCAAGTAAAAGTTCTATTGAGACAACGTGCAGGCATTCAAATTGAACTTCATCTAACAAGACTTCTAGTAGGGGATTCAATTGCTGGATTTACGCTGAATTACCGAGGAGACTACCATTGCAGGCATTCAAATTGAACTTCATCTAACAAGACTTCTAGTAGGGGATTCAATTGCTGGATTTACATTGAGACAACGTGCAGGCATTCAAATTGAACTTCATCTAACAAGACTTCTAGTAGGGGATTCAATTGCTGGATTTACGCTGAATTACACGGAGTACCCAGCTACTATTTAGTATTTACCAGTAATTCAGTGATGAAATTGAAACTGCATCAATCAGGTTGAGTTACTTTAGTATTTACCGGTAATTCAGTGATGAAATTGAAACTGCATCAATCAGATTGAAATAGAAAGTCGCAGGGAAAAATGATTTGTAATTGTAACTCTCTTGTAAGATCGAGAGTCGGGACGAATCTTGAAATCCGAAAGTCCCACAGTAGATAATCATCAAGTAAAAGTTCTATTGAGACAACGTGCAGGCTGCAGGCATTCAAATTGAACTTCATCTAACAAGACTTCTAGTAGGGGATTCAATTGCTGGATTTACGCTAAATTACACGGAGTACCCAACTACTATTTAGTATTTACCAGTAATTCAGTGATGAAATTGAAACTGCATCAATCAGATTGTGTTACTTTAGTACTTACCGGTAATTCAGTGATGAAATTGAAACTGCATCAATCAGATTGAAATAGAAAGTCGCAGGGAAAAATGATTTGTAATTGTAACTCTCTTGTACTAGGTTCGATCTGCCTTGTAGAAATGCCTGAGCTTGAGGTCAGTGGACCTGTTTTTAAAGCGATGCAAGACCTGAGCTTCCCAGTGAATGTTAACATCTGGTAGATCAAAACTATTTAGCCTAGCATTTAACAGCTTGGGAATCTTGGGATATGAAGATATGATTTACACTTGTAGCTTGTAGCTCTTATAGCTCTTATTTCAAAGCCTTTGAACTTTAGGTTCGAAAGTCTACACCTTTCATAGGTAGTCTTATTATCGGTTCATTTAGATTAAGGCTTATAGTTCTTCAGTGCAATAGTCTTAAACAAAAATGGCACACAAGGGCTTAAACAAAAGCGGCACACAAGGGATCAAGATAAGACCGCCCTACAATCATAATCTTATTTCCAGGCCTTTTAAACGTTTACTATTGTCTTCGTTTCATTTTCTCAGTTATCTCATTGATATGTATGATGCCATTGGTCTCTAATCAGTCATTTGTATCAGTCTCTCATCAGTCAAAGGATTCCTATGTTGTATTACGGTCAACGATCCAGTTTATTAACTTATGTCACGTCTGCTCAACATAGTTCCTTCTGATGGTACTCGAATTCCTTTGTCTATTTTCGAAGTGGTGCTATAAAAGAGAAGTTCTGATTTCCTATTATTTCATTTGAGTATGTTGACCACATCAACTGTGTAGTTCTAAGCAAATGATTTTTATGAGTCCGTCTTTACATAACGCTTAATGTGGCAATATTGCCTATGCATATATGGCCAAATCAACTTTGAATTTCTCTATTAGAGAGGTTGGCATCCTAACCATTCACCTGGCTGTCCTCAATTTGTAACTGTGGACACTGGTAATAGGAAAAAATCTATTGAAACATGTAAAAATTCAATGAAACACATAAAAAATCCCATTTGGAATGGCAATGATTTTTATGAGTCCGTCTTTACATAACGCTTAATGTGGCAATATTGCCTATGCATATATGGCCAAATCAACTTTGAATTTCTCTAAGAGAGGTTGGCATCCTAACCATTCACCTGGCTGTCCTCAATTTGTAACTGTGGACACAGGTAATAGGAAAAAATCTAATGAAACATGTAAAAATTCAATGAAACACATAAAAAATCCCATTTGGAATGGCAATTTGACAAATATGGACAATTGGGACAAACTGGCCCCCAGACACTTTCCCCGAAAACAAACGAATGACATTCCAAAATCAGGCAACTTTGAATATACGGTCTTTGAAACCTCTAAATTCACTATGATCTTGTCTCAATAAGACTTGTACATACTTATATTTATTATAGGGTCTGGTTTCACGAGAAATGAGAATTCCAACAAATTGTACTGTACGACTGTAGCGAAATTTGTTCGAGGTATGATATCATTCGACCTTGCTGGCAATATAATTACAGTGTGGATTTTGTGTATTAACCATTTCAATCTACTTTAACCCCCATATCCCGTATGTAAATGTGGAGTTGGAATTATAATTACTATCATTATTCTGTGTATCTAACTATCTAGTAAGAATAAGAACTCTTATACTCTTCAAAACAAGCACTAGTAATAAATATCTGTACGACTGTAGCGAAATTTGTTCGAGGTATGATATCATTCGACCTTGCTGGCAATATAATTACAGTGTGGATTTTGTGTATTAACGATTCCAATCTACTTTAACCCCCATATCCCGTATGTAAATGTGGAGTTGGAGTTATAATTACTACCATTATTCCGTGTATCTAGCTATCTAGTAAGAATAAGAACTCTTATACTCTTCAAAACAAGCACTAGTAATAAATATGCTAGAGTCTAGCAGCTAGACTAACAACTAGTTCCACATTTTACTCATGGACTTTTTTGGTGGAACCAGTTTTCAGCCATTTTAGTCTCACTTGGTGGTTCAAATGGTGTCAGAGTTGACAGTTCTTCTGGCAGGACAGTTGAGGGTTTACAAAGCAGTTTCTTAAGTTGATCCTTGAGTCCTTTAGTTCGAGGAACCTTTAATCCAACATGTCCTCAAAAGAACAATTTCAAAACCTACTATCTTACGCATCAGCAGTATTCCAAGTATGTCTTTCGTTTGCTTCTGGCAGGACAGTTGAGGGTTTACAAAGCAGTTTCTTAAGTTGATCCTTGAGTCCTTTAGTTCGAGGAACCTTTAATCCAACATGCCCTCAAAAGAACAATTTCATAACCTACTATCTTACGCATCAGCAGTATTCCAAGTATGTCTTTCGTTTTTACGGTACCAGGTTTTACCATGTAGGTAGCAGGTTTGATGTTATCAGCGTTTATTTCCAATACAATCATGACAATATCTTCAACTATACATAGATAATAGTGTAGATCTACATCTTAGCATTCCTAGAAAATTCTTTAATATTCATAAGCTGTAAGATTCTCTCGAAGACTTTCAACTCAGCTGAACTTCTTGAAGTTCTTGACAACAGAAACACTTCTAGATCGTAGTTTGGTTTCTTGTCTGCATGGTCGTGATCGAAAGTCAAGACGTTATTGTGTTTGTTTAGTGTTGCATCAGAGTCATAAAACTCTGTATTAATTGTTTTATAATATCAAGACGTTATTGTGTTTGTTTAGTGTTGCATCAGAGTCATAAAACTCTGTATTAATCGTTTTATAATTTACATATGTGATATTATGTGCGGGGTAATTGAAGGTTGGCCTTCTGAGAGTCAGGTGAGTATGAGGTTTGAAGTTATCGATTGAGCGAAAATTCTTCAAGACGTTATTGTGTTTGTTTAGTGTTGCATCAGAGTCATAAAACTCTGTATTAATCGTTTTATAATTTCACTTTCTGTTTCTTCGTTTTACGACTGTCGCTGTATTCATTACGCCTCCATCTTCTAGAAGTCTTGGAGTCTCTTTTAGTTTACTTCGTTCCCAGGGAAATTGGACTTTTGGTTTGGATCTTTATTGCGAGCATCTATTTTTCCGAAGTTTTGTAGACGTTTCACTTATTATTCTCAATACCTCGTTCACTATGTCCAAGTACAATCCACACTGTTTTGAGTCTTTTTAGTATCTCTTGTTCTTCCAAGAACATCGAAATCCTTGATTGGCTTCTTCTTTGATCTTGATCTGACTTCTTTAAATCCAACATTCCTTCCAATCATAGCTTCATCATCGAAATCCTTGATTGGCTTCTTCTTTGATCTTGATCTGACTTCTTTAAATCCAACATTCCTTCCAATCATAGCTTCATTGTCTAAGCATTCCAGTAGTCTTATCATCTGTAATATGTTCTCCAATTAATTGATCATTAACTACTCTGTCAAGATCAAAAAGTTGGGACGAGGATCTACAAATTTGTTAAGATCATCATCAGGAACTATAGGCAAAGTTTTGTCGGTGTAGCCAATCATGTCTGTCTGTTGCTGCTCTCTTTAGTTTTTAATTTGAAGATACACATACCTATATGTTAAGATCAATAATTTAAAAACTAGTATTCACAGCATCTAACTAGTTACAGACAGAGTACCTAACTTCGGTAAGTCTTTATACACTTTTCGCCACAATATCAATAGTTAGATGAAAGATATAATTGGTAGATCAAATTACCACTGGCCGGATTCGAGCCTGAATCGAAAAACTGAAACCATTTCCAGTCCCAGCCATCTTCAAAAAAACCATACACAAAGTTCTCTAAGTGCTAAACAAAATCATACAAAAACCAAAGCTCCAAAGAGTTTCAAAGTGGTAAAACCCATTTCCAAACGTATACTTATCTCCTCGAATTCCATCATTATACACTTGAACTTTCAGACGAAATACTAGATATCCAAGCCGCCTAGCTCAAAACGTAATCAAGCTAGTAAATCTATTCCCCAAATCTCATACAAAAACATATACTTCCATGGGTCCATAGAGCACACGAATTTGAGTTTTGAATTTCAGTTCTTCTCTTCTTCCTTCTATATTTGGTAAATTTTAAAGCACCACCATCATTTTGATCGGAGGTCGAAGGTTAATGATGATAATGGATCAATTCTTACGTTGAAAAGTGATTAGGTTTTATGTTTAAGTAGAATTTTAGAGTACTTATCGTATGGCCAGACCAGAAGTACCAGTTTTATGTGGGAGGAAGTCCGAGGGAGATTTTACCAACCATAAGAATGAATAAATGATTAATAATGCACTGCTAATAAAAGGAAGGGAAAATGATTCTTCCTATACAGGCATATCCTGATTCTTTCAAAGTGACCAGAGATCACATGACTGCGGTATTGCACACATTCATATTTGCAGGAAAATGTGGACAAAAACAAGAAGCTGATAATTTTGACACCAGTCCTTCCTCAGACCTCAGCTCATCTTGGTAGAGACGAGATTGGTAGCTCACATTATGGTGCAAAACGCACTAACCACCGAATCAGCTTCGGAAAATACATATACCCCACAATCCCTACCTGCCCCTTGACATACTTATGTCTAGTACAAATTGTTTTTGACTGTCTACAGTAGCGTTCTCTCTCTCTTGGCTTTTTACTGTCTACAGTAGCTCTCCATTTGTTGATTGCCATGTCTAATTTATCATTCAGAATCTTATCTTTTGGACCAAAATGAGCGAATTTGTTGAATGGCTTCATTAGAAGTGCTGAAGACTATCCAAGTTTGAGCAAGTTTGTATTTTGTTGAATATCTTGTATGTCGAATCTCTTTATGTCTACTTCACTTTCCTCATTTGCCAATATCTTCAGCGATATGTCTTTATTATTTTCTTCACCCCGACTTTCAAGGTACTGAGGTGCTTGAATCTTGTCTGCCTCATATTCAAAGTATCTATAGTAATAGGTTATTCAATGTATTCTACAGTACCTATATCGTATATGACTGGAATGCCGTTGTATATTATGCCATGTTAATTTTATGTGCATGTTAAGTCATAATTATTCGAATATTGACATTGAGAGCTTGCGGAGTTTCAGCCAAAGATTCTACATCAATTTCAGCACAGCACTCTTCTCTCAAGAGTTTCAAGTCTCACAATCTTGTACAATATATTTAGTACATATGATTGTTTATGTACAATATCCAAGTATATAGGCTTATTTATGTACAATATCTGAGTATATAGTAGGATTATAAGTACATGGGATTATCGACTTAAAGATCCGAAGCGAGAGTGGAATATACTCGTTCTCATTCTCCCGACTTTCGAGGTCTGAGGAAGGACTGGTGTCAAAATTATCAGCTTCTTGTTTTTGTCCACATTTTCCTGCAAATATTAATGTGTGCAATACCGCACTCATGTGATCTCTCATACTTTGAAAGAATCAGGATATGCTGTATAGGAAGAATCATTTTCCCTTCCTTTTATTAGCAGTGCATTATTAATCATTTATTCATTCTTATGGTTGGTAAAATCTCCCTCGGACTTCCTCCCACATAAAACTGGTACTTCTGGTCTGGCCATACGATAAGTACTCTAAAATTCTACTTAAACATAAAACCTAATCACTTTTCAACGTAAGAATTGATCCATTATCATCATTAACCTTCGACCTCCGATCAAAATGATGGTGGTGCTTTAAAATTTACCAAATATAGAAGGAAGAAGAGAAGAACTGAAATTCAAGAATCAGAAATTCGTGTGCTCTATGGACCCATGGAAGTCTATGTTTTTGTATGAGATTTGGGGAATAGATTTACTAGCTTGATTACGTTTTGAGCTAGGCGGCTTGGATATCTAGTATTTCGTCTGAAAGTTCAAGTGTATAATGATGGAATTCGAGGAGATAAGTATACGTTTGGAAATGGGTTTTACCACTTTGAAACTCTTTGGAGCTTTGGTTTTTGTATGATTTTGTTTAGCACTTAGAGAACTTTGTGTATGGTTTTTTTGAAGATGGCTGGGACTGGAAATGGTTTCAGTTTTTCGATTCAGGCTCGAATCCGGCCAGTGGTAACTTTAAAATTTACCAAATATAGAAGGAAGAAGAGAAGAACTGAAATTCAAAACTCAAATTCGTGTGCTCTATGGACCCATGGAAGTATATGTTTTTGTATGAGATTTGGGGAATAGATTTACTAGCTTGATTACGTTTTGAGCTAGGCGGCTTGGATATCTAGTATTTCGTCTGAAAGTTCAAGTGTATAATGATGGAATTCGAGGAGATAAGTATACGTTTGGAAATGGGTTTTACCACTTTGAAACTCTTTGGAGCTTTGGTTTTTGTATGATTTTGTTTAGCACTTAGAGAACTTTGTGTATGGTTTTTTTGAAGATGGCTGGGACTGGAAATGGTTTCAGTTTTTCGATTCAGGCTCGAATCCGGCCAGTGGTAATTTGATCTACCAATTATATCTTTCATCTAACTATTGATATTGTGGCGAAAAGTGTATAAAGACTTACCGAAGTTAGGTACTCTGTCTGTAACTAGTTCTAGTAAGTTAGTAAGTAAGTATATTTTTAGACAATACCATGAACTTGGTAGCTCATAACTCTCCCTTTTCATGGAAATACACGAGTCAAATTCGCCATTCTTTCGATCATTGTGTGGAGATTGTCTGAAATTTTGAATGTCAGGTTTCACATTGTTAATTTTATATGGGGCGTTCATATCTGTTGAGTACTTGTATGAAAAGACCATGATAGCATTGATACTTACATAGGTACCTAGATTGGGTACTAAAGGTAATCATACATACCCTTCATTTTACATATCTATAGGTTGTACATACTTCATACTTTGCATAAAAGACCTAATGTATCATAATGTACCTATATCATATTATAGGTTGTACCTACATAATAGACTTACCTATAGGAGTATAGGTTATTTTTATAAGTCTAAAATTAAAACTAGTGTTTGTCTAATGTCTACACTTGCCACATTGTCAGTATCATGGCTGCTTTTTGTGTCAAATTTATCTAAGGTTATTGGATCAAGGTTGGCACTACTGGAATTGTTGGTTTTTACAGGTATAGTTGTAGTTGTAGGTTCGATGTAAAGTTCTCATAGCCAGGTGTTAGCAGTAATAGTAGATTATTATTTACCTGTCAGTTGTTTTCGAAGACTATAAAAAATCACAAACAATTTACTTATTGGTTTACTTCCTTTTCAATGCACCAATGCAGTCCCTCCATCCACCTCTGGGGGGCGATGGATTACTTACGCAAAGTGTTTGGAAACCTCCAATGCTTCCACAATGCCTTACCATTCATGGCGATATACTTTTATTAGTTTCTTGAATTTATTCTTCTAAAGTTCACCCAGAGCTGCATCATAGACTTGGGTGTGGACTGTGGACACATCTACCGACAGATCACAGGGAACCTCCTAAGCCTTCAAACACTGAACGAGTAGGATTATAAGTACATGGGATTATCGACTTAAAGATCCGAAGCGAGAGTGGAATATACTCGTTCTCATTCTCCCGACTTTCAAGGCTTCAAGTATACCTAGTTCACTGATTAGTTCCTTCCTTGTCAGGATATTGTCTGATCTGTCTATCGACAAGAGGTACAATATGGTACTGTCTTGTGAAGGGTTCAAGGTGTCTGCCAGTTCATTGATTGCGAGTTCGACCCCTCCATTGACTCCTAATGACTCTTCACTATAATCTTTTCTTCATTATTGTCTTTACTAATATTACCTACTTACTTCATTATTGTCTTTAGTACTATTCACTACTATTGTGAGTATGATGGGTAGAGTCGTGTACACTGCAATTTACTGTCTTGTGAAGGGTTCAAGGTGTCTGCCAGTTCATTGATTGCGAGTTCGACCCCTCCATTGACTCCTAATGACTCTTCACTATAGTCTTTACTTCATTATTGTTTTTACTACTATTACCTACTTACTTCATTATTGTCTTTACTACTATTGTGAGTATGATGGGTAGGGTCGTGTACACTGCAATCATCTCTGGTGTTGGATTATCGATCGGCTTTATTAGCTGAGGTTCTTTCTTTCTTGGGATGTTGTCAATTATGTCACTAGGTGTTTAGTCTGAGAGGATGATTGGTGCTTCATCTCGGATAGCAATTATGATAAATTGCACTTGGCAATTTTATTGATTGTTATTTGCATCTTCCTATCAATTTCTTGGCTTGTGATCGATGAGTAGTATGGGCTGACAGTGTCGTTGTTTTGTCTGGTAACTTGTGAATTTCTTGTTATTTGCATCTTCCTATCAATTTCTTGGCTTGTGATCGATGAGTAGTACGGGCTGACAGTGTCGTTGTTTTGTCTGGTAACTTGAGAAGTTTTTTCTGTTCAATAAAAGTGAGATTTTGATGACTTTCTAAGCTGTGCAGTGATCTATTTCGTTGTTTGTTATTTGCATCTTCCTATCAATTTCTTGGCTTGTGATCGATGAGTAGTACGGGCTGACAGTGTCGTTGTTTTGTCTGGTAACTTGTGAATTTTTTTCTGTTCAATAAAAGTGAGATTTTGTTGACTTTTTAAGCTGTGTAGTGATCTATTTCGTTGGTTTGGTGCATTATGATTAGAGATCTGATCAAGTATTGAACTCTCTGACTTCTTTGACTCCACATTTTCCCCATTCAGGGTTGGCGTTAGCGCGTTAGCTTCCTCTATCCTACCATTCCTACCCCTTCATATACTTTGTCTTTGTAACTGAGCCTGAGTAAATGAAACCACTTCGATGATGGCAAGATTTGCAAGTTTTGCGTGGGTCTAAGTTCAAGTGAGCTATTGTGATACATAGTCTATTCTCTAATTCATTTACAATGTCTTGTACAATATATTTAGTACATATGATTGTTTATGTACAATATCCAAGTATATAGGCTTATTTATGTACAAAGTATTGAAATTTGTTTCAGTGATTCTTTACTCAAATTATCTTCAACGAGAGCTTTCATAGTGTTGCTTTCTATTTCTTCCAGTGGGTCTAAGTTCAAGTGAGCTATTGTGATACATAGTCTATTCTCTAATTCATTTACAATGTCTTGTACAATATATTTAGTACATATATCATATTATGATTGTTTATGTACAATATCCAAGTATATAGGCTTATTTATGTACAATATCTGAGTATATAGTAGGATTATAAGTACATGGGATTATCGACTTAAAGATCCGAAGCGAGAGTGGAATATACTCGTTCTCATTCTCCCGACTTTCAAGGTACTGAGGTGCTTGAATCTTGTCTGCCTCATATTCAAAGTATCTATAGTAATAGGTTATTCAATGTATTCTACAGTACCTATATCGTATATGACTGGAATGCCGTTGTATATTATGCCATGTTAATTTTATGTGCATGTTAAGTCATAATTATTCGAATATTGACATTGAGAGCTTGCGGAGTTTCAGCCAAAGATTCTACATCAATTTCAGCACAGCACTCTTCTCTCAAGAGTTTCAAGTCTCACAATAGTCTTAATTTAGACAGTCCCATAGTTTTGTCGTTCTCAAGACACACCGTTCCAGATAGGTAGGTATCATTTCTGGAAAGATATCAAAATGATTCCTAGCCCGTGTTCCATCTTAAGTGACGAAGTATGTACAGCATTTAAACTCGCATTAATTAACGCATTCCAGCTCATTGCTCGGAGGCATTGTAGTGATAAATGTAGTGACAATATCTGAATCACGGGTGTGGAGTAGTTTCCCCTTTGTAGTGCAACTTAAGGTAGAAACAGTACCATCACGTCATGTGAGCTTATGGGGAGTTAGATTTAGTTCAAAGTTTTCCCATAATATTGTAGGTAGGTAATTTCCTTTAGGACAGTCATACAAACATCACGTTACGTCACGTGACGTGATATGAGTGTGACTATCCTGAACGAAAATACCTACAAAATTATGGGAAAACTTAATATTGTAGGTAGGTAATTTCCTTTAGGACAGTCATACAAACATCACGTTACGTCACGTGACGTGATATGAGTGTGACTATCCTGAAAGAAAATACCTACAATATTATGGGAAAACTATGAACTACATCTTTCTGACTCACCATGAGCTTCCGTGACATGACGGTAGTGTGTCTCTACCTTTATCTGCTCCAGTGCAAGTTATCTACAGTGCAAGCTGTGCAAGTTATGCGCCATGCAAAGGTCAAGTTTATTGGGAGACCTAGCCTAAGTTAGCATTCACGCACCCAACGTTTCAAGTATTGGAGCAAGTTCATTTGAACTTAACCCTTGATGTCTTGAGCCAGCGGCGGTAGCACGTTGAAAACACCAGTGCAATAGTCAGTTCCCTATGGTCCACTGAAGTTGAGAAACGTTGCGCGTGGTTGGCACATGGATGGGGGAACGACCAGGCGCGTGGTGACAACACGTTGAATGCACAATGGTTCACTAAAGTTGAGAAACTTTGCGCGTATAATTACACAAATAAAAGTGCTAGCACCCAACTTACATAAGTGTTCATAGAAAAAAAGTGGATTTGGTAAATGGTCATAGTGAATTTGTAAATATGTAGATAACTGCACTTAAATCAAATATGCACAACCTGACAACAGCTCGAATAAATATTTCCACCCATGTTTGTTCTTAGTCGTACATACATCTCGTGATAAATTTAAAGTCATTGAAAATTCTCACTGGTTACGTCATTGGAGAACTTGATGTAATATGTAAGGCTAATGCCTAATGTTTGGCAAGTCAGGGCCGTAGTCATGAGTTTTTGACAAACGTCAGTAGTTGTTCATTATCTACAATTCGACATAGATCATTTAGCTTTAGAATACTACAAGAAATAACTTTAGAATCATACAAGAAATAATGTGAACTACGAGAATATACTTGAATAGTCCATAAGCCGTTTTTCTCGAGAAACCGTCCTTCCATTTGTATGTAATCTCTTTTTCTAGTATATTATTATATTTTTGTGTCCAGAAATTACACAAGCAACAAACAAGTTTAAATGTTTAGAATCATACAAGAAATAATGTGAACTACGAGAATATACTTGAATAGTCCATAAGCCGATTTTCTCGAGAAACCGTCCTTCCATTTGTATGTAATCTCTTTTTCTAGTGATGTTTCCTCTAAGTTCGGATTTTATGTTTCCTGTGTCAATCATGTCTTCCGTTTCATCTTCAGCTTCAAAGGTGGTCTCATTGCTTATGCAAAGCTAGGACATAAAGTTAATGTAATCTCTTTTTCTAGTGATGTTTCCTCTAAGTTCGGATTTTATGTTTCCTGTGTCAATCATGTCTTCCGTTTCATCTTCAGTTTCCGAAAATCTAGACCCAGAGAACAATTTTCTGCTATTGTTTTTGTAGAGCCTGCTGTAAGCATCAATATTTATGTGATGTTGGAGGTTGGAGTGGATTCAGAGCATTTCATGAATGTGTGTTTCGTACCTTTCGCGTGCCTTTCGTGTTTATTGGTGTGATGCAAAAATGTACCTAGGTATTAAAGTACCAAAACAAATTGAAGGAACAGCCCAATTTTAGCATAATTCCTGGTGTTTCCGTCCCTGTATACATTTTTTAGTGGCATAGAATAAATAATTAGTTAAAGATACTTAAACAATTTTCAGTCATGTTTTTGTTTTAAGTAAAGAAACTTATACACATTGGTGAGGTTATTGGTTTCTTTCGTACCTTTCGCGTGCCTTTCGTGTTTATTGGTGTGATGCAAAAATGTACCTAGGTATTAAAGTACCAAAACAAATTGAAGGAACGAAGAACAGCCCAATTTTATCACAATTCTTGGTGTTTCCGTCCCTGTATACATTTTTTAGCGGCATAGAATAAATAATTACTTAAAGATATTTAAACAATTTTCAGTCATGTTTTTGTTTTAAGTAAAGAAACTTATACATATTGGTGAGGTTATTGGTCTCCCACAATTGTTTCTTCAGAAAACGCCAATGAAATTCGAGTCCAAATATATGTTCACCTTATCTCTCATAATCCGTGTAACTGTGTGTCTTTATTGTAAATAAACTGGTTCAGAACACAAACACTGCTCTCTCATAATCCGTGTAACTGTGTGTCTTTATTGTAAATAAACTGGTTCAGAACACAAACACTGCTACAACAACTTCCGTTTCATCTTCAGCTTCAAAGGTGGTCTCATTGCTTATGCAAAGCTAGGACATAAAGTTAATGGAAGCTGAAAGAGCAAATTCTTTATTTTCCAATTTTCCATACATTTCTCACACATCATGTATAGGTACAATGGTACATATAGGACTTTAAAAATTATTTTGTTTTAGCCATTTTATCCATAAGCGTTATTATGTACAACGGCGTGCAGCGTTTAATTACTCGTTACTCGTACAATACATAATCAGATTTCCTGTTATTTTCTTCATAAGAAATGAGCCTCTCATGAAGATCTTCCTACCCCCCTTGAAATATCCGTTCCTGTTGTCTTCAACTATCTCTCATAATCCGTGTAACTGTGTGTCTTTATTGTAAATAAACTGGTTCAGAACACAAACACTGCTACAACAACTACAACAACAAACACCAGTGTTTGTCGGACAACATTCAAAATTTTCTCATGGCGGAGCCAAAATTACCTCAATACCGGTTTGTTGTTGTAACCGCGCCAAAATTTACGCATTTTTTTCCCGATCCAACAGTATCTCTGCTAATCATGTTGAATCCTACATTGTAATCAGACATCTAAATCCTACAGTTTAAGACGCTGAATTCTATTGTTAATTTGATAACAACTGATAACCATCCTGATGTAGGCAATTAGGCAGATGGTAGCATTGTATTGTTTAGACCAGTGATTCTCAAACTGGCGTCCGCCGCCCCCGAGGGGGCCTTGAAGGCCTTCAAGACCCCCGGGAAGATCATTAAGGTAGGCAGGGTATTACAGGTTTGGCTGAGATGTCTCATGGATGGATGGTTTAACGTTCTGACATTGGCCTCATTCTCATCTCTGCTAATCATGTTGAATCCTACATTGTAATCAGACATCTAAATCCTACAGTTTAAGACGCTGAATTCTATTGTTAATTTGATAATAACTGATAACCATCCTGATGTAGGTAATTAGGCAGATGGTAGCATTGTATTGTTTAGACCAGTGATTCTCAAACTGGCGTCCGCCGCCCTAGAGGGGGCCTTGAAGGCCTTCAAGACCCCCGGGAAGATCGCATAAAACATAGTAAAGGGGCCGCGGAACGTTCACAATTAAAAGAAAAGGGCCGCGTAGAAAAAAAAAAGTTTGGGAGCCGCTGGTCTAGACTCCTTATTGTATGCACGTCAACATGTCTCGGGTGCCCAAGTGTGACAATCTTTTGAATAATTGTATTAATTATGTTTTCTTTTCTTTGTTTTCCAGGTAAGTGTTCACATCTTTATTGTCAGCGTCAGACGTATGTCCATTGGAATTGGTATCGTAAGTCTCCATAATATGTATATCCGTCAGCTACGGGGCGTGGTGTAAAACTGGATGGGTGACCTTCCGAGTATTTCATACCCTGCTGGCTGAATTTGTACTGAGCCTCGTGAGGATAGTGTTGACCCAGAGCTTGTTGAAATTTCAGCAAAACAACAAGGCTGTTAAAAGATCTGATGAACTTTGCAAAATCAAAAGACCTTTGCAAGACAACAAAAAGTGCCTATAAGTTACTTAAATTTGTGATCTTATTTATTTTTTGGTTTTGTTGTTTAATGGTCCGTAATAGCTTGAGGTCAATAGCAAGATGAACATTCTACTTCAGACGGTTTTTTGAAATTTCAGCAAAACAACAAGGCTGTTAAAAGATCTGATGAACTTTGCAAAATCAAAAGACCTTTGCAAGACAACAAAAAGTGCCTCTGGAAGTATTACTGATGAATTTTCAACAGAATTGCACGACTGGTGGTGGGTAAACTAGAATAAGTTACTTAAATTTATGATCTTATTTATTTTTTGGTTTTGTTGTTTAATGTTCCGTAATAGCTTGAGGTCAATAGCAAGATGAGCATTCTACTTCAGACGGTTTTCAAACGAAATAATCCATATTTAGAATATTTTAGGAAGATTTATCCTATGTTGTAGAAGTAAGAAGTTTGGCAATTATTTGGAAATCACTTTCGATTGGGATTGAAACTATGATGATTTTAGTATAGTCTGGTGTAATGATAGAATCAATCTTATTTATTTTTTGGTTTTGTTGTTTAATGGTCCGTAATAGCTTGAGGTCAATAGCAAGATGAACATTCTACTTCAGACGGTTTTCAAACGAAATAATCCATAATTATGATATTTTAGGAGGATTTATCCTATGTTGTAAGAAGTAAGAAGTTTGGCAATTATTTGGAAATCACTTTCGATTGGGATTGAAACTATGATGATTTTAGTATAGTTTGGTGTAATGATAGAATCGAGATGGGTGCACAACTTTTTACATACCAAACTTCGATTCATATTTTGAACTTTACTGGCGAAATTGCTTTTGTTCTTCATTGGGTAATATTGGCTTTGGTGCAGATTTCTCTGCATGATATGCTCCAATGAATTCTGGTTATTCTGGGATGTTTCGTGCATACCTCTGCAATATTAAATAATAACAAAACTGGTAATAAATAATAATAACTATCGGATAATAGCCATATGTTGGTATGACTCTTTTGTTCTTCATTGGGTAATATTGGCTTTGGTGCAGATTTCTCTGCATGATATGCTCCAATGAATTCTGGTTATTCTGGGATGTTTCTCTGCAATAATAAATAATAACAAAACTGGTAATAAATAAGAATAACTATCGGATAATAGCCATATGTTGGTATGACTGCGAGTAGCCATAAGGGTAATAGCTCCAAGATCCTCTCGGGGTTAAAGTTGTTAGCCGTTCTGATGAAATGCTTCCTACATGAGTCATATCAGACATTGACTTGTGCTGTTTTTTCTTCATCCAACTCTTGATGTATAGCCGTTCTGATGAAATGCTTCCTACATGAGTCATATCAGACATTGACTTGTGCTGTTTTTTCTTCATCCAACTCTTGATGTATTTTTAGAAATTCGCCCTCTTGTAGGGTCTGATGTTGCCCTTCAACCTTTTTCTTTTGATCATTTCGGTCTTCAAGTATACCTAGTTCACTGATTAGTTCCTTCCTTGTCAGGATATTGTCTGATCTGTCTATCGACAAGAGGTACAATATGGTTTTTCAAATCCATCCTGTCCTCCTTGAGGAACAGAAACAGGATGTTCCATATATCTTATTCTATTCCATTCTCATCTATATCTTAGTCTATTCTATTCTTGAATCTCCTACTCGTATTATTGAATCTTCGCGATATTTGTCATCTATATCTTAGTCTATTCTATTCTTGAATCTCCTACTCGTATTATTGAATCTTCGCGATATTTGACGCCAATCCGCTTCCTCCTAAGCAGAAACAGGATGTTCCATATATCTTATTCTATTCCATTCTCATCTATATCTTAGTCTATTCTATTCTTGAATCTCCTACTCGTATTACTGAATCTTCGCGATATTTGACGCCAATCCGCTTCCTCCTAAGTGTCTGATAGTAATTGTCGAACACGAAGAAGAAGACGACGAATAAAACGAATAATAAGGAGATCCAAAGCATAATGTAATTTCCATATCGTGACTTGATCTGTAGCAGAGAATCTTCTATCATCATTGGATCGTCGTGATTCACATCAGCATCTTCCCAACACTTCGCGTTCTTATCCATGAACTTGAGAATCTGGTCAACGAATTGAACCGTGTTGCCAATAAGTGCTTTGAACCTGGCCGAGTGTGTGCGATGTGTTGGCAACGTAATCGATAATTAGACTTACCTTATCGATGGAATCCCAGAAGAGGTGATTGATAATGTCTGTGTTGGAGTGTTGCACCTGAGATAATGCCATCATACCTACGTTGGAGTACGCACTACGCACACAAGAAGGAATAGGTACTGTCCTATATGAAAGCATATTATACTTTCAGGATACAATCAAAACATACAATGATGAACAAAATACTTTGGTGGTTTTCACCAATAGTTTTTAGCTCTTAAATGGAATCCCAGAAGAGGTGATTGATAATGTCTGTGTTGGAGTGTTGCACCTGAGATAATGCCATCATACCTACGTTGGAGTACGCACACAAGAAGGCATAGGTACTGTCCTATATGAAAGCAGATTATACTTTCAGGATACAATCAAAACATACAATGATGAACAAAATACTTTGGTGGTTTTCACCAATATTAGCTCGTATATTTAGACTTGTTAAGCTAACAGCCTGGCATGCTCCATTTGAATGATTTGATAGGCTTAACAGGGCTGTTAATATACATTCAGTCAGGGGCTAAACAGTAGGTTTATGAAACCGACCTTTAGTTGGTCAAAATCTCGAGTGAAATATTCTGACTGCTTTTGACACTGTTCTCCAATTGGACCAGTTTTCCAAAAGATTACTTTTGAAGGTGAGGATCTGTCAAAGTGAATATGAAATCTCTTTATGTTCCCAAGATCAATTATTTTCTAGTTTCGCCTTCAACAATTTCAACTGAATCTAAAATCCCCATTGTATCTCTGTCTAACTTTGAAAGAATTCGGTTCGCCTGAGAGAACATACAGTTTTTATTGAAGCTAGACACCCATTACATAGAACATACATACAACACGTTACATAGAACTGCTCCAAGAACTGTCCCGAACATGGTAAGTCAAATGGATCAGTCTGCGCGATTAGCAACGGACTTGTTTTTACTGTCACAAAGTTTGAACTTTTACGAGTTCCAGTCTTCATGTGGAGTCTTCAAGTTAAAAATGAAATAATAATAGTAATGGATTATCTTCGTCGTAGACATGCTTGTAGACAAGCTATTGAAGAATTTCGAGAGGACAAAACCACATGCCGTTATTCTTCTCTGTATAACTGGAAGGTCTGGAGGACTAAAACATTTACCGACACTATCAATGCAAATTGCTGATCGCTGGAGGGTGCTGTGGTGGTTAGTGTTGCACGCGATTTTCAAAGTACGATGACCTTGCAGTTTTGCAAGGCCAAAGGCATCTTTAGAAGTGGGATAGAATGCACCTTCTTTTATTCTGATAAGGTTTGACGAATTTCAAATAAGTTTGGACAAGGGAGTTATTCATGACTGCTTTTGACACTGTTCTCCAATTGGACCAGTTTTCCAAAAGATTACTTTTGAAGGTGAGGATCTGTCAAAGTGAATATGAAATATCTTTAGGTTCCCAAGATCAATTGTTTTCTAGTTTCGCCTTCAACAATTTCAACTGAATCTAAAATCCCCATTGTATCTCTGTCTAACTTTGAAAGAATTCGGTTCGCCTGAGAGAACATACAGTTTTTATTGAAGCTAGACACCCATTACGTAGAACATACATACAACACGTTACATAGAACTGCTCCAAGAACTGTCCCGAACATGGTAAGCCAAATGGATCAGTCTGCGCGATTAGCAACGGACTTGTTTTTACTGTCACAAAGTTTGATCTTTTACGAGTTCCAGTCTTCATGTGGAGTCTTCAAGTTTTTTAAAATAATAATAGGTAGTAATGGTAATAATAATAAAATATTTCTCTTTGTATTTGTCTTGGTATCTAGGAGACCGGTCAAAGTTCCTCAAGTTCTTCGGGCGAAAAGTTATGGTTTCTATTGGTGAAACATTCTTCTGTCTTGTAGGCTTCGGATTTTACTTCTCAGGCATCGAAATGATTGTCTGGTTGAGCTGGGAGGATCAACCAGAGAGAGGATTCTTTGCAGTCTTTGAGAGGATTGAGAGGTATCGGTACCTTCTTTTATTCTGATAAGGTTTGACGAATTTCAAATAAGTTTGGACAAGGGAGTTATTCATGACTGCTTTTGACACTGTTCTCCAATTGGACCAGTTTTCCAAAAGATTACTTTTGAAGGTGAGGATCTGTCAAAGTGAATATGAAATATCTTTAGGTTCCCAAGATCAATTGTTTTCTAGTTTCGCCTTCAACAATTTCAACTGAATCTAAAATCCCCATTGTATCTCTGTCTAACTTTGAAAGAATTCGGTTCGCCTGAGAGAACATACAGTTTTTATTGAAGCTAGACACCCATTACGTAGAACATACATACAACACGTTACATAGAACTGCTCCAAGAACTGTCCCGAACATGGTAAGCCAAATGGATCAGTCTGCGCGATTAGCAACGGACTTGTTTTTACTGTCACAAAGTTTGAACTTTTACGAGTTCCAGTCTTCATGTGGAGTCTTCAAGTTAAAAATGAAATAATAATAGTAATGGTGGTAATAATAATAAAATATTTCTCTTTGTATTTGTCTTGGTATCTAGGAGACCGGTCAAAGTTCCTCAAGTTCTTCGGGCGAAAAGTTATGGTTTCTATTGGTGAAACATTCTTCTGTCTTGTAGGCTTCGGAATGATTTTACTTCTCAGGCATCGAAACGATTGTCCGGTTGAGCTGGGAGGATCAAAACTAGAGAGAGGATTCTTTGCAGTCTTTGAGAGGATTGAGAGGTATCGGTACACTTGTTTTCGTAACTGTTTGACAGAGGGAACTGTAACAACGGAGTTGATTCTCCCGTAATCGAAGAGATTAGGAGAACAGGATAGGAAAAAGCCAGTTCTTCCGAGAACGAACCTTGACTGTTTAGGTTAGGATAAAGTTTCGTTTTAGGATAGGACGTTAGGATAAAGTTCATCTTGAACGGGAATTCCCGCAACCTAGCTAGACAGGTGCGCTAATACCCTACAAGCTAACTTTAGGTTAGGATAAAGTTTCGTTTTAGGATAGGACGTTAGGATAAAGTTCATCTTGAACGGGAATTCCCGCAACCTAGCTAGACAGGCGCGCTAATACCCTACAAGCTAACTAGGCTGTCTACCGTCGATCAGCTTCCGTGACATGACGGTAGTGTGTCTCTACCTTTATCTGCTCCAGTGCAAGTTATCTACAGTGCAAGCTGTGCAAGTTATGCGCCGCAGGCATCGAAACGATTGTCCGGTTGAGCTGGGAGGATCAAAACTAGAGAGAGGATTCTTTGCAGTCTTTGAAAGGATTGAGAGGTATAGGTAGACTTATTTGTGGAACTGAACAGAGGGAACTGTAACAACGGAGTTGATTCTCCCGTAATCGAAGAGATTAGGAGGACAGGATAGGAAAAAGCCAGTTCTTCCGAGAACGAACCTTGACTGTTTAGGTTAGGATAAAGTTTCGTTTTAGGATAGGACGTTAGGATAAAGTTAATCCCGAACGGGAATTCCCGCAACCTAGCTAGACAGGCGCACTAATACCCTACAAGCTAACTAGGCTGTCTACCGTCGATTTCGTCTGACTGAGCACAGGCATCGAAACGATTGTCCGGTTGAGCTGGGAGGATCAAAACTAGAGAGAGGATTCTTTGCAGTCTTTGAAAGGATTGAGAGGTATCGGTACACTTGTTTGTGTAACTGTTTGACAGAGGGAACTGTAACAACGGAGTTGATTCTCCCGTAATCGAAGAGATTAGGAGGACAGGATAGGAAAGAGCCAGCCGTTCCGAGAACGAACCTTATCTGTCCAGGATAAATTTCGCGCCACGTGGGAATCAAACCCACGACCTATCTCTTATAAGGCAGATTCGAAGATAGAAAAAGGACAGGATAGGAAAGAGCCAGTTCTTCCGAGAACGGACCTTGACTGTTTAGGTTAGGATAAAGTTTCGTTTTAGGATAGGACGTTAGGATAAAGTTTCGTTTTAGGATAGGACGTTAGGATAAAGTTTCGTTTTAGGATAGGACGTTAGGATAAAGTTTCGTTTTAGGATAGGACGTTAGGATAAAGTTCATCCCGAACGGGAATTCCCCCGACCTAGCTAGACAGGCGCGCTAATACCCTACAGGCTAAGTAGGCTGTCTACCGTCGATTTCGTCTGACTGAGCTATGTCCGAAAAAGACTTCAAACTAACGCTAAACAAAACACTTCAAACGGTCTTCCAGTATTCTGCCATAACCAAAGCGAATAGATGTTTTGCTATACCACCGTGAAAGCATTAAAAGGTGTTTTTAATATGTGTAGCTGAGTTTTTAATATGTCCGGTAACGAAAATTAATTTACCGTTCTGCGTTTATGAATGGCGTAGACATCTAAACACATCACATACTTGCTATTCTACACACTACAATTGCAAAAGAGGCGTTCTTTTCCTACGTGTCTTGTCCGTTGCAAATTAGATGTTCATTTCCTTGCAATTTTACATCAATTTGTTTGCGTTATTAAATGACCAGATGTGAGTAATTTTCGCCGTGAACTATGATTTCTATGGAGATTACGGGTTTGGATTGTCTTGTGGTTTCCGACTTTCCTTCGTGTATTTGTTTGTGGTCATTTCTTGGACTTTTTACTTTTTTTTTCAGCGGACTTTTAACAGTGAACTGTCCAGAGTCCACAGTGAATCTCTCCTACTTTTTGACTGTCTACAGTAGCTCTCCGTTTGTTAATTATTTATTGATTACCATGTCGAATTTATCATTCAGAATCTTATCTTTTACGTAGACCAAAATGAGCAAATTTGTACTGAAGACTTCTTTGGGTAGGTTTGTATTTTGTTGAATGTCTCGTATATCGAATCTCTTTATGTCTGCTTCACTGTCTTTATTTGCGAATATGTTTCAATTCAACGATATACTGAAGACTTCTTTGGGTAGGTTTGTATTTTGTTGAATGTCTCGTATATCGAATCTCTTTATGTCTGCTTCACTGTCTTTATTTGCGAACATGTTTCAATTCAACGATATATTTTTATTAGTTTCTTGAATTTATTCTTCTAAAGTTCACCCAGAGCTGCATCATAGACTTGGGTGTGGACTGTGGACACATTCTACCGACAGATCACAGGGAACCTCCTAAGCCTTCAAACACTGAATAGGTTAATAGATACCGAGAAAATCGTAAATACCCTACCGGCACCGTTTGAATTTCAATAGAAAGATAGAAACAATATCCCATTCTCTATTAGTGACTATCCTATTCTCCATCAACTGAAAGCTCTGACCATTACATAAGATCTCAAACAACAGAGATACCTCGAGGTACTCTTTCGTATTATCAAATCAGAGGCAGTGTGGCCATATTTGGAAAGAGGTTCCGAGAGAAGTTGGTCTTGATATTCCGAACGCATGTGATATGCTTAAACACTCTCTGGGATTACTCAATCCATTTCACGTACATGACGTAGGTTTCGCTCGCGAGGAATGCTGCGATCTTGAAGGGTTGCTGTATATTGGTTGTCATTCATAAGTAGATAATTATGTTGACGCTATGTGCTACGGTATGGAAAGGTACAAAATAGATTCCGTGTTCAATCGAGGCCTGTGACAAACCTGGGACTTTCTGTGTGCCAAGCAATAAAACCTTCTAGGATTGGTGGTCCCAGTCTTTCCAGAAGTTTCCAAAGTAATTAACCCCAAACGAGGCTTCATATTATAGTAAAGAATTCGCTCTTTTACCCATAACTATGTTTTCACCTCGTCCGGATCTCCTGAGAGTAGATAGGACGCATACCTCAATCCATTTCACGTACATGACGTAGGTTTCGCTCGCGAAGAATGCTGCGATCTTGAAGGGTTGCTGTATATTGGTTGTCATTCATAAGTAGATAATTATGTACATAAATATGTGATATTATGTGCGGGGTAATTGAAGGTTGGCCTTCTGCGAGTCAGGTGAGTATGAGGTTTGAAGTTATCGATTGAGCGAGAATTCCTACATATGTGATATTATGTGCGGGGTAATTGAAGGTTGGCCTTCTGAGAGTCAGGTGAGTATGAGGTTTGAAGTTATCGATTGAGCGAGAATTCCCGTTCACTATCAACTATACCATCTGTGATAAATTACACCGATCTGTGATAATGAATCAATGATAATTGATAAATTATGTTCAGAGAAATGGGCATAAATCAATTATTGTCAATGAGAAGCCTGATAAGATCGACAATCAAAGATAAAGTGAGCCTATTAATGAATCAAATGCCTAATAAGGGTCTGAAATTATTGTCAATGAGAAGCCTGATAAGATCGACAATCAAAGATAAAGTGAGCCTATTAATGAATCAAATGCCTAATAAGGGTCTGAAAAGGGGCGGTTAGACAGGGAAATGTACACAGGTTGCAAACTTGCAAATCAGAGAGGGAAAACTTGAAAGAAACCTAACATTTGACAGTCACAAAGTTCGATTGGAAGGATAACGAAAGTAATAAAAAAGTTGGTAACAAGGTATCACACCTCGATATAAGATTCTTAGATTCATTCAGCAAACCAGATTAATTTATGAAACCAGCGCACCCAATTGCGGCTTGGGAACCTACACAGAAAACCACTTCAATAACAGGCGAAGAATTCAATGATGTAATAGGAAACAACAGACTCATCCTACCATTAGAAAACTGCATGAAAGAATTCCAAACAAGGCTAGAGGAGGAAGAAAGATCTTCAAATTCAATATTCATAAATCAAAGAATCAAAGAGAAAAAATATAATTAATTACCAAAGCATTGAAGACCAAGTTCGAAGTATCCAACATGTACTAAATGTACACACCTTCAAAACTTGAAAACTTCTAATACTTTGAAGAATCAGGATATGCCTGTATAGGAAGAATCATTTTCCCTTCCTTTTATTAGCAGTGCATTATTAATCATTTATTCATTTTTCTGGTTGGTAAAATCTTCCACGGACTTCCTCCCACATAAAACTGGTACTTCTGGTCTGGCCATACGATAATTACTCTAAAATTCTACTTGTTCTCAAGATGAGCTTGTGGTTTGTCTAGCATTTCATGGGCGTCTCTGCCAATAGCGCCAATGTTGTTTCGAATGTCTCGTCTCAATATGTGACTTGTACCTTAGTCTTAATAGTTTTGTCGTTCTCAAGATGAGCTTGTGGTTTGTCTAGCATTTCATGGGCGTCTCTGCCAATAGCGCAAATGTTGTTTCGAATGTCTCATCTCAATATGTAACTTGTACCTTGATTCAATGTTTTTGGAATATGTCATTGGGAATTGAGTCCCAAAGCGTTTTTTAGGGAATCTGTGGGCAAATGACCTTGTTGCTAACTTGTATTCAAAACAAACAATTAAATTTACTAGGTCTATAAAACCCACTATACGAAAATTATAGTCATAGATCATGGACCTTCAACAAGAGTCATTCATTAATTCATTTAAAAATGAGGGAATTGAGTCCCAAAGCGTTTTTTAGGGAATCTGTGGGCAAATGACCTTTTTGCTAACTTGTATTCAAAACAAACAATTAAATTTAGTAGGTCTATAAAACCCACTATACGAAAATTATAGTCATAGATCATGGATCTTCAACAAGAGTCATTCATTAATTCATTTAAAAATGGCTCTCGACCTGTGGAACCTTTCTTTCAAGTAATTTATGCGGGAGTTGTGAGCTATGAGTGCTCTGCCACAAGGTTTGGTATAATCTCTATTTGTTTTCAGATGGAATGTTTGTTCTTACTAGAGCGGTTTGGGCGTTTAGATAAGGTACTCTGCTTTGTTTCGTCACAACGTTTTTTTCGTTTGAATCGCGTTACTTATCACGGAAGGTTACCTTTGCTGCTTTCAAGATTTTCAAGGGAGATTTCTTGTGATTGAGGGGTGTTTGTTCTCACTGTTTTTATTGTTGACTATCCTAATTTCCTTTCTATTACCATGTTTCCAGTGTCTCAGCAGGTTAACCTTTTTTTATTTCCTTTTAGTCTTTTTTTCTGGCCTCACGTTGACTTTAAGACGTTCAAGTATTGATTAAATAGACATTCATTGTAGGTTGTACTTTTACCGAGCAGTCCTAGTATATTCTTTACTTTTTACCTGGACTGTTTACACCAGGCTTCTTGTTTTCAATGAGAAAGTCAAGTTTGTTGTGGTTTTTCCGTATCACTTGCTCTGATCCGCGGAATCCTGGTTGATTCGAAAATTCTTTCAGTCGAAGCTAATTTGCTGTTTTTCTACGGATTAGTCTTTGATTCATTGATTACTTTCCATCTGTTTTCTACTTTTAGATACTCATTCCATTATTTTATTGATACATATTTCATTATTGTTTCTTATTTATATTTTTATTTTATTATATTATTGATGGCGTGCTGTAAAAAGCTCTACATACTGGACTCCGCACTGAAGAATTCTGTAAGAAAAGACGCCCATTTCAATGGAATCATGTAGGTAAATTTATATTTATACTTGCCTGTGTTCCTTCCAAAGTACACAAATTCGTTGAAAACAACTTCAACTATTGTTTCTTATTTATATTTTTATTTTATTATATTATTGATGGCGTGCTGTAAAAAGCTCTACATACTGGACTCCGCACTGAAGAATGAAGAATTCTGTTAGAAAAGACGCCCATTTCAATGGAATCATGTAGGTAAATTTATATTTATACTTGCCTGTGTTCCTTCCAAAGTACACATATTCGTTGAAAACAACTTCAATTCCCTCTTTTCTACTTCTTTATTCATTACATCATCCATCACTTTCATTCATTCGCTAGGCTCTCTTTTAATTTCCTCACTGTACCGTTGCACGTTGGCTAGGTTGGCCCACAGTTTTATATTTTTTGGTTTTGGTGGCAATGAACTTGACTACTAAACCATCAGGATCAGGATTAACCGCACCAAAGTCAAATAGTACTTCATGTATTCTCTAACTTGCAATGTATGAGACTTGTTTGGTACCCTTGGAGTTTTTACTATCAAGCTTATTATTAGGTACTTTACTCACTTACTGCAAGAGTTGTTTTTGCTGCGACTTTAGACCATTCTTTGGTCTCCAGATGTTTAGTCTTTCTACACTCCTGTCGTTTTTGTCATCCAATAGTTCGGTGTCATGTCTATCTAGAGTTCTAGACTCTAGGTATTGTTGGTTTACGTTTTACGTAATTAGGGAGCCTGCGTAGGAAAATTTTTGTTCCAAGATCGAGCACATTTCAGAATCCTTTTTCTTTGCCGTTCTTGCCCCAGTTCGCCAAATGTTAACACACCTTGCGTACGTCTTCTAAACAAATGCTGACATTGCCTGGAACTGAACAGGATTCCCGACTCAGTCTGTTTACATATGGCCTGCTAAAACATGACCAAACAGTCCTAAACACTAATAAAACAGCAAATGAGTACCATTAGTACGAAGAATTTGTTTTTTTAGTGTTCATAAAGCAAAGATTTTTCGCTTTATATTTTCTTAAATTTATTATCTCATTATTCTGTGTTTTCCTTGTATGTTTTTCACAGATACCCTCAAGTATATTGTTAAAGTTTGGGTTACGTGTGCTTGGATTACTATCTTAGTTAGGTGTTTGAGGCAAATTTGAGCTTTATTTAGATGTGAATGTGTGATTTTTTTTTCAATCTGCCTTGATTTGTATTTATATTTTCTTAAATTTATTATCTCATTATTCTGTGTTTTCCTTGTATGTTTTTCACAGATACCCTCAAGTATATTGTTAAAGTTTGACTTACGTGTGCTTGGATTACTATCTTAGTTAGGTGTTTGAGGCAAATTTGAGCCTTATTTAGATGTGAATTTGTGATTTTTTTCTCAAGCTGCCTTGATTTGTATCATAGGTTGGATCGGGATTCTTCATAATCTTCCTTAAGTATTTGAGGAAAATTCGAACTTCATCTTTGATTAGGTGGTGATTTTATAGAGAGAATGTTGGGTAGAGAAATGTCATCTAGCATGGGTTGGATCGGGATTCTTCATAATCTTCCTTAAGTATTTGAGGAAAATTCGAACTTCATCTTTGATTAGGTGGTGATTTTACAGAGAGAATGTTGGGTAGAGAAATGTCATATCTAATCTCTTCCATCTCTCATCTGTAATATTATGAAGATTCATACTAACAACTCCCGTTGATGTGACATAAGATAGAAGAATGGATAAGAGCGCCCACACCGTTTTTGATATGTGTAATACTTTTATTACAGCATTAAAAATCTCGATTTGACGTCATTTCTACAGGGTGACAAATGATTTTCAAAATCTTGTCTAGTATGCTATTTGGTTTTTGGTGAACCCACCGATTTTCAGCGATTTGTTCTAAAGCACATCTTTGACAGCAAAATCGCGGTTTTGATCTAAGTTTTCGACCACCCCTCAAAACGCTCAACTTACCACCCTAAACTCGTGTATAACACCCTGTAGACCTGGCGAAATCCGACCCCTCCCCGTTTCTACTGATAAAAAGAGTCCCCAGCTTCGGGCAGATCAGAGAAACAAACGCGAGGTTGAGTTGTAGGAAGAAATGGCCTTGTCCCGGGCACAAAACCAGCATACTTGACTCGATACCATATTAGGATTCCTCTGATCCGAGATACCCACACGATCTCTTGCGTTACTGTTTGGCCAACAGATGCCATTTTTGTGACGTAGCCTGAAAGTTTTACCTAGAACTTTAACGATTGTATAATCCATGTCAATATGAACTTGCCGTGAAATGAGGCTACCAGGTCAGAGGAAATCTCAAGGTGCAACATATGGCTCTGGACTTGGAAGCAGCCTTTGATAATATGACCCGAGATCGGGAGTTTGCCAAGACGGAATGGGTAACATAGAAGTTCAGTCTCACATTGAGCTAATCTTTATCCTATGTTTGAGCGTTACTGTTTGGCCAACAGATGCCATTTTTGTGACGTAGCCTGAAAGTTTTACCTAGAACTTTAACGATTGTATAATCCATGTCAACATGAACTTGCCGTGAAATGAGGCTACCAGGTCAGAGGAAATCTCAAGGTGCAACATATGGCTCCGGACTTGGAAGCAGCCTTTGATAATATGACCCGAGATCGGGGGTTTGCCAAGACGGAATGGGTAACATAGAAGTTCAGTCTCACATTGAGCTAATCTTTATCCTATGTTTGAATTAAAAAGTAAATTCCATGTCAGTGCTTTGAGATAAGTCTCGGACTAATTCATCTGAAATTGCATTAAGGAGCTCATATTGGTCCACTTATGAATTTCAACAGTGGGTTCAGTTAAGAGTTATTACAACGGCTCGCGGCGACGAAATATTTTGAGAGTTACACAACAAAAAGAATGCGAGGTTGAGGAAAAGTGTTGAGAAATCCCTACAAAAGTAATTACACAAATAAAAGTGCTAGCACCCAACTTACATAAGTGTTCATAGAAAAAAAGTGGATTTGGTAAATGGTCATAGTGAATTTGGTAAATATGTAGATAACTGCACTTAAATCAAATATGCACAACTCGACAACAGCTCGAATAAATATTTCCACCCATGTTTGTTCTTAGTCGTACATATGTACATCTCGTGATAAATTTAAAGTCATTGAAAATTCTCACTGGTTACGTCATTGGAGAACTTGATGTAATATGTAAGGCTAATGCCTAATGTTTGGCAAGTCAGGGCCGTAGTCATGAGTTTTTGACAAACGTCAGTAGTTGTTCATTATCTACAATTCGACATAGATCATTTAGCTTTAGAATACTACAAGAAATAACTTTAGAATCATACAAGAAATAATGTGAACTACGAGAATATACTTGAATAGTCCATAAGCCGATTTTCTCGAGAAACCGTCCTTCCATTTGTATGTAATCTCTTTTTCTAGTGATGTTTCCTCTAAGTTCGGATTTTATGTTTCCTGTGTCAATCATGTCTTCCGTTTCATCTTCAGCTTCAAAGGTGGTCTCATTGCTTATGCAAAGCTAGGACATAAAGTTAATGGAAGCTGAAAGAGCAAATTCTTGATTTTCCAATTTTCCATACATTTCTCACACATCATGTATAGGTACAATGGTACATATAGGACTTTAAAAATTATTTTGTTTTAGCCATTTTATCCATAAGCGTTATTATGTACAACGGCGTGCAGCGTTTAATTACTCGTACAATACATAATCAGATTTCCTGTTATTTTCTTCGTAAGATTGAGCCTCTCATGAAGATCTTCCTACCCCCCTTGAAATATCCGTTCCTGTTGTTATCAATTTCGAATACAATGCGTTCACTCCTAAGTTTTTTGATTGTTTTGTTAATTTGCCTGAATATTAAGGTAGGCAGGGTATTACAGGTTTGGCTGAGATGTCTCATGGATGGATGGTTTAACGTTCTGACATTGGCCTCATTCTCATCTCTACTAATCATGTTGAATCCTACATTGTAATCAGATAGAATCCTACAGTAAGACGCTAAATCCTACATTGTAATCAGATAGAATCCTACAGTAAGACGCTAAATCCTACATTGTAATCAGAGAGAATCCTACAAGACACTGGATTCTACAATGCCCTGTGCTGCGTTGTATTGTATAATGTATTGTTAATTTGATAAAAACTGATAACCATCCTGTTGTAGGTAATTAGGCAGTTCGTAACATTGTATTGTTTAGACTTCTCCTAGTATGGATGTAGAGTTTGTAGAGCTTACGATACTAGATATATACCTTCAAACAATTACTTAGTTGAAGGATGGATCTTTTTAATGACATAGGACTTTACAAAATTACTGATTTATAAGTTGACTAGTTTTGACTCTTGGAGTCAAAAGACGTATTTGTGCTACTGTAAGACGAAATTGCTCGTCAGCATCTTTCGGTTGCCCAAGTGTGACAATCTTTTGAATAATTGTATTAATTATGTTTTCTTTTCTTTTTTGCAGGTAAGTGTTCACAACCTTATTGTCAGCGTCAGACGCATTGGAATTGGTATCGTAAGTCTCCATAATATGTATATCCGTCAGCTACGGGGCGTGGTGTAAAACTGGATGGGTGACCTTCCGAGTATTTCATACCCTGCTGGCTGAATTTGTACTGAGCCTCGTGAGGATAGTGTTGACCTGTGGCGCTATGTGCTACGGTATGGAAAGGTACAAAATAGATTCCGTGTTCAATCGAGGCCTGTGACAAACCTGGGACTTTCTGTGTGTCAAGCAATAAAACCTTCTAGGATTGGTGGTCCCAGTCTTTCCAGAAGTTTCCAAAGTAATTAACCCCAAACAAGGCTTTATATTATAGTAAAAAATTTGCTCTTTTACCCATAACTATGTTTTCACCTCGTCCGGATCTCCTGAGAGTAGATAGAACGCATATAAGTTCCAAAAGACTTACTACGACTATGTGATAGAGACTTCAAAATTTACCATGTAAATATTGTAACTATGATCACCATTGCACCTCCTAGCTCGAGGAGCTTTAATACCAAAGTCATGTTGAACAAGTACCCAGTGATTTTATCGACGCAAGATTCAAGTTTAATGTTGGGTATTAAAATTATTTATCATCCGAAGATCTTGTACATGACTTATTATTGATACTTTAGGCTACTTCAGGAAGGCTCTGTCTGGCGTTCCAAGGCTTGGGATTGTCATTTATCAGGATGAAAATGGCTTCTTGGGATCTTCTTGAGCTTTCACACTTGGTGGTCTGAAGTGGTCTTCCACGTTGGTGAAGGATTGAGGGTAGTGCTGTATTGAAACTTGAAGCTTTCATTTGCTGTGTTGTATTTCTAAAAGAAACTTTACGCAACACATTTCGCTCACAATTTTGAAGTCACTGAGATTACTTTACTTGTTAAGAATTCTGTTCCAAGTTTTTCAGTGCTTGTGTGATTTCTCTTTGATACAGTATCACTGATTTGTTTTAATAAAGACATTCTCCTTCCCTTCTTTGTCCTCGCCTCTAGTATCCTCACCTAAACTCGTAGTATTCTCACCTAAACGCATGTTAGCGATACTCATATCTCAGGTAGGCGCTTCACTGATAAGATTTATTAGGACACTAGGGTCATTAGTCACTAGGGGACCACCTGTATCCCTGATATCTTTCACACTTCCTTCACATGTGAGGACAGCGAGGTTGATTGTAGTCTTCAGATTCCGTAGGGTCCTGAGATATACTTCCTGTCAGGATCCTCACTAGGTTTCCTTTGACTGATTGTGAAGGGGTGTACATTCAGATATTTACTTGTAGATTTGTATCTTTTTGTAGTTCTTTATCTTTTTGTAGTTTTGTAAGTCAGTGATGGGTATTTTGTAGTTTAGTATCGAGTTAGTGATAGTTCCAAGTACCCTCTCCATCTGAGGTTCTCTTTGTTGTTTATTTGTTAATCTTTTATTGTTTTGTAGGGGCTTGGGTTTGTTTATCATCCTTTTTACTCCATCGTATGTTATCATATCTCATTTCTTGTGTATTTCGGATGTCTCTCGACCTGTGGAACCTTTCTTTCAAGTAATTTATGCGGGAGTTGTGAGCTATGAGTGAATTCCTTCAAGTCTCTGCCACAAGGTTTGGTATAATCTCTGTTTGTTTTCAGATGGAATGTTTGTTCTCACTAGAGCGGTTTGGGCGTTTAGATAAGGTACTCTGCTTTGTTTCGTCCCAACGTTCTTTTCGTTTGAATCGCGTTACTTATCACGGAAGGTTACCTTTGCTGCTTTCAAGATTTTCAAGGTAGATTTCTTGTGATTGAGGGGTGTTTGCTCTCACTGTTTTTATTGTTGACTATCCTAATTTCCTTTCTATTACCATGTTTCCAGTGTCTCAGCAGGTTAACCTTTTTTTATTTCCTTTTAGTCTTTTTTTCTGGCCTCACGTTGACTTTAAGACGTTCAAGTATTGATTAAATAGACATTCATTGTAGGTTGTACTTTTACCGAGCAGTCCTAGTATATTCTTTACTTTTTACCTGGACTGTTTACACCAGGCTTCTTGTTTTCAATGAGAAAGTCAAGTTTGTTGTGGTTTTTCCGTATCACTTGCTCTGATCCGCGGAATCCTGGTTGATTCGAAAATTCTTTCAGTCGAAGCTAATTTGCTGTTTTTCTACGGATTAGTCTTTGATTCATTGATTACTTTCCATCTGTTTTCTACTTTTAGATACTCATTCCATTATTTTATTGATACATATTTCATTATTGTTTCTTATTTATATTTTTATTTTATTATATTATTGATGGCGTGCTGTAAAAAGCTCTACATACTGGACTCCGCACTGAAGAATGAAGAATTCTGTTAGAAAAGACGCCCATTTCAATGGAATCATGTAGGTAAATTTATATTTATACTTGCCTGTGTTCCTTCCAAAGTACACATATTCGTTGAAAACAACTTCAATTCCCTCTTTTCTACTTCTTTATTCATTACATCATCCATCACTTTCATTCATTCGCTAGGCTCTCTTTTAATTTCCTCACTGTACCGTTGCACGTTGGCTAGGTTGGCCCACAGTTTTATATTTTTTGGTTTTGGTGGCAATGAACTTGACTACTAAACCATCAGGATCAGGATTAACCGCACCAAAGTCAAATAGTACTTCATGTATTCTCTAACTTGCAATGTATGAGACTTGTTTGGTACCCTTGGAGTTTTTACTATCAAGCTTATTATTAGGTACTTTACTCACTTACTGCAAGAGTTGTTTTTGCTGCGACTTTAGACCATTCTTTGGTCTCCAGATGTTTAGTCTTTCTACACTCCTGTCGTTTTTGTCATCCAATAGTTCGGTGTCATGTCTATCTAGATTCTAGGTATTGTAGGTTTACGTAATTAGGGAGCCTGCGTAGGAAAATTTTTGTTCCAAGATCGAGCACATTTCAGAATCCTTTTTCTTTGCCGTTCTTGCCCCAGTTGTTAGGTACTCTGTCTGTAACTAGTTCTAGTAAGTTAGTAAGTAAGTATATTTTTAGACAATACCATGAACTTGGTAGTTCATAACTCTCCCTTTTCATGGAAATACGAGAGTCAAATTCGCCATTCTTTCGATCATTGTGTGGAGATTGTCTGAAATTTTGAATGTCAGGTTTTACATTGTTAATTTTATGTGGGGCGTTCATATCTGTTGAGTACTTGTATGAAAAGACCATGATAGCATTGATACTTACATAGGTACCTAGATTGGGTACTAAAGGTAATCATATACATACCCTTCATTTTACATATCTATAATTCATATCTGTTGAGTACTTGTATGAAAAGACCATGATAGCATTGATACTTACATAGGTACCTAGATTGGGTACTAAAGGTAATCATACATACCCTTCATTTTACATATCTATAGGTTGTACATACTTCATACTTTGCATAAAAGACCTAATGTATCATAATGTACCTATATCATATTATAGGTTGTACCTACATAATAGACTTACCTATAGGAGTATAGGTTATTTTTATAAGTCTAAAACTAAAACTAGTGTTTGTCTAATGTCTACACTTGCCACATTGTCAGTATCATGGCTGCGTATCATAATGTACCTATATCATATTATAGGTTGTACCTACATAATAGACTTACCTATAGGAGTATAGGTTATTTTTATAAGTCTAAAATTAAAACTAGTGTTTGTCTAATGTCTACACTTGCCACATTGTCAGTATCATGGCTGCTTTTTGTGTCAAATTTATCTAAGGTTATTGGATCAAGGTTGGCACTACTGGAATTGTTGGTTTTTACAGGTATAGTTGTAGTTGTAGGTTGTAGGTTCGATGTAAAGTTCTCATAGCCAGGTGTTAGCAGCAATAATAGATTATTTTTTACCTGTCAGTTGTTTTCGAAGACTATAAAAAACCACAAACAATTTACTTATTGGTTTACTTCATTTTCAATGCACCAATGCAGTCCCTCCATCCACCTCTGGGGGGCGATGGATTACATACGCAAAGTGTTTGGAAACCTCCAATGCTTTCACAATGCCTTACCATTCATGGTAGAATCACAAACAATTTACTTATTGGTTTACTTCCTTTTCAATGCACCAATGCAGTCCCTCCATCCACCTCTGGGGGGCGATGGATTACTTGCGCAAAGTGTTTGGAAACCTCCAATGCTTCCACAATGCCTTACTATTCATGGTACCCAGATAGGTAGGTATCATTTCTGGAAAGATATCAAAATGATTCCTAGCCCGTGTTCCATCTTAAGTGACGAAGTATGTATAATAAGCATTTAAACTTGCATTAATTAACGCATTCCAGCTCTTTGCTCGGAGGCATTGTAGTGATAAATGTAGTGACAATATCTGAATCACGGGTGTGGAGTAGTTTCCCCTTTGTAGTGCAACTTGAGGTAGAGACACACTACCATCACGTCATGTGAGCTTATGGGGAGTTAGACAGATTTAGTTCAAAGTTTTCCCATAATATTGTAGGTAGGTAATTTCCTTTAGGACAGTCATACAAACATCACGTTACGTCACGTGACGTGATATGAGTGTGACTATCCTGAACGAAAATACCTACAATATTATGGGAAAACTTTGAACTACATCTTTCTGACTCACCATGAGCTTCCGTGACATGACGGTAGTGTGTCTCTACCTTTATCTGCTCCAGTGCAAGTTATCTACAGTGCAAGCTGTGCAAGTTATGCGCCATGCAAAGGTCAAGTTTATTGGGAGACCTAGCCTAAGTTAGCATTCACGCACCCAACGTTTCAAGTATTGGAGCAAGTTCATTTGAACTTAACCCTTGATGTCTTGAGCCAGCGGCGGTAGCACGTTGAAAACACCAGTGCAATAGTCAGTTCCCTATGGTCCACTGAAGTTGAGAAACGTTGCGCGTGGTTGGCACATGGATGGGGGACCGACCAGGCGCGTGGTGACAGCACGTTGAATGCACAATGGTTCACTAAAGTTGAGAAACTTTGCGCGTGCACGTTGAAAACACCAGTGCAATAGTCAGTTCCCTATGGTCCACTGAAGTTGAGAAACGTTGCGCGTGGTTGGCACATGGATGGGGGACCGACCAGGCGCGTGGTGACAGCACGTTGAATGCACAATGGTTCACTAAAGTTGAGAATCTTTGCGCGTAGTTTTCCGAGAGCAATATCTATCGTTCACCTTTGAGGAGGTATTTTACGGCCCCAGATTATTGGAGCTTAGCACACCTTTGGGATCCTTGGTCCCTACACCTAAGCCTCTAGGTGGTCTTTTTGGGGTCCCAGGGGGGGAGGGGGAAATGAATAATTATAATTAATAAATCTACGATTCAACCTTGATCTTTTCTTCTACTGACCGAGAAAATCGAATCTCAGACCAACACGGATTAATTCTTGCAATAAACCTTGAATCAGCATAAAAACTGTGACAGCTCCCCAACTATATGCGAGCTTTTGCTCTCTCTCTTTCTCTCTCGCCCGCGCCTTCTCGTTACTTCCTTGTCTTACTCACCTAGTACGCGGGGGGTGTAGGTGCAACAGGCGTAATTGTGGCGCTATATTATCAAATCAGAGGCAGTGTGGCCATATTTGGAAAGAGGTTCCGAGAGAAGTTGGTCTTGATATTCCGAACGCATGTGATATGCTAAAACACTCTCTGGGATTACTCAATCCATTTCACGTACATGACGTAGGTTTCGCTCGCGAAGAATGCTGCGATCTTGAAGGGTTGCTGTATATTGGTTGTCATTCATTAGTAGATAATTACGTGTTCATTAAAGTCATTTACCGTTGAGTCCGCGCCATCAGTCAATCCTTAACTCCTTGGCCCTCGGCTAGGTCTTGATGGTCATCGTTTATCCAGCTGGTCGTTCTGAACCTGCACTTAACTTACAATTATGCACGGAAATGTGAACAGTAATTTAATAATCTTCAATCAAGAGAATGTTAGATTGTTAGTTTTACCGTTGAGTCCGCGCCATCAGTCAATCCTTAACTCCTTGGCCCTCGGCTAGGTCTTGATGGTCATCGTCTATCCAACTGGTCGTTCTAAACCTGCACTTAACTTACAATTATGCACGGAAATGTGAACAGGAATTTAATAATCTTCAATCAAGAGAATGTTAGATTGTTAGATATGATGTGATGATAAAGTTTTACCGTTGAGTCCGCGCCATCAGTCAATCCTTAACTCCTTGGCCCTCGGCTAGGTCTTGATGGTCATCGTCTATCCAACTGGTCGTAATACTAAACCTACACTTAGCTTCACAATTATCCACGGAAATGTGAAAAGGAATTTAATAATCTTCAATCAAGAGAATGTTAGATTGTTAGTTTGTTAGATGTGATGATATTGGAAGAGTTATACGGTGCCAGGAGTTATACTTTCTTGTGTATTGTTCAAGCCCTCTTTTTGCGGGGACAAATGACTCACAATTGCCGAATTCTGACCATATCAAGCAGGGATATCTTCCTCCTGACCTTACACTTACCTTACCTGGTAAAGTCAGAATATGGTCCGAGAGAGCAGACCAGTGTCTTGCTGCGGGACTATAATTGGGAATCAGAGGAAAAGCACAGGACAAATTTTTGGACGTCAACAACTCACACGTATAATTATTAAAGTTCACATTGTGACCCTCGTCATTTTCAAAGTTATCAAATTGTTGGGTGCTGCGGGACTATAATTGGGAATCAGAGGAAAAGCACAGGACAAATTTTTGGACGTCAACAACTCACACGTATAATTATTCGTGAAGTATAATTATTTTCACATTGTGACCCTCGTCATTTTCAAAGTTATCAAATTGTTGGGTACCTGATGTGATGATATTGGAAGAGTTATACGGTGCCAGGAGTTATACTTTCTTGTGTATTGTTCAAGCCCTCTTTTTGCGGGGACAAATGACTCACAATTGCCGAATTCTGACCATATCAAGCAGGGATATCTTCCTCCTGACCTTACACTTACCTTACCTGGTTAAGTCAGAATATGGTCCGAGAGAGCAGACCAGTGTCTCGCTGCGGGACTATAATTGGGAATCAGAGGAAAAGCACAGGACAAATTTTTGGACGTCAACAACTCACACGTATAATTATTCGTGAAGTTCACATTGTGACCCTCGTCATTTTCAAAGTTATCAAATTGTTGGTCCGTGCTTTTAGATTTCACTCTTCGTTCTATTGCTTTGCGCTTGTTTTTACAAGTCTGAGTAATGAGTCTGTCTGAGTAAATAGACCTTTTGTCCTTTGATTAAAAATTCAATACTACTAGATCTTGTAGCTCAGATTGAAGCCGGGTTTGGTTGTCTAAATTTCTTGCTCACGATTTTGATATTTTATAATTTTGGTGTTGTTGAATCTGTTTATGGCTTCGATGATTTTATCTTCCCTATTATTCGGTGTAGTCTGGAATATCTGTAAGTACTTACTCATTTTGAGCACAATGGAATCGTAGCTTTAAACCCGGGGAAAAAATTGTTTCTCATTTTTGTAGTCATCCTGAGGTTTGTATACGTAGGTATTTGGGACTTTTGGGGTATCAAATCGCCTATTGCATCTTGCGGTATTCTTGAAAATTTTATTAGGCTTTCTTTTGGCCATACAGTTTTTGAACTTCTTTTGTAATCTAATCTTCTATTTTGGTAAGCTACTGTCTATTGCGACATTCTTGAAATATGATGTCTTTCCAAATGATACTAGAGTAAACCTGTGAAGGATTTGTAATTTATCATTGCTCTCATGAGAGTTAACCCTGGTCTAGTTACGTTGAAAGTGTTAAATCATATCAGATTGGTCAGTCTAATCTCTAATAGGAGGGAGTGTACCAAGCTGCCTAGCAACTGATGAGAGTACTAATGCTGACAATAATGGTGCTATATGCTATACACAATGAGAACGGGCGAATCAATTAAAGGTATGCCATGTGTGATTGTGAATATCCTAATGATACCCAAATCTAGAGATAACACTCTTGAAAGTATTTTGAGTAGCACTAGTACAAATACTTGATGTAGACATTGTCGAAATTAATTCCAAGTCTTCAAGAGCTTTATAAAGGTATGCCATGTGTGATTGTGAATATCCTAATGATACCCAAATCTAGAGATAACACTCTTGAAAGTATTTTGAGTAGCACTAGTGCTCAATTAAGAACATAAAGGTATGCCATGTGTGATTGTGAATATCCTAATGATACCCAAATCTAGAGATAACACTCTTGAAAGTATTTCGAGTAGCACTAGTAGCATGTACAAATACTTGATGTAGACATTGTCGAAATTAATTCCAAATCTTCAAGAGCTTTGATTCAAGTGTGAGTGTTTGCTTTGGTGAATGTGGCTGTGATTTTCGCACTTCACCAAATGGTGCAAAAGTTTGGATCTTTAGAGGCAAATCGATTTTCTTTAGCATTCGATGATTGTTGAACTTTTTTAATGGTAGGTATTTTATTTTCTGCAATTTTTTGAAAATCACTAGAAAATTTGATTCTTATTTTCACTTCAGATGTGAATTTCTTTGCCAATTCTGTCCCCATTTTTATTGGTATTGCATTCGAGGACGTCCTATTAGAAAGATTTCAAATTGAAATCCTGTGATATGTCAATGAGGGCTTCCTGCTTATTGTCCGATGTGAAAGAAATCAAAGAACTTTCAGACCATTTGTGGCCGAAGAACTTTCAGCTTCCAGACCACTTGGCCATCGATCAATTTCATCTAATACAATCAAAGAACTTTCAGACCATTTGTGGCCGAAGAACTTTCAGCTTCCAGACCACTTGGCCATCGATCAATTTCATCTAATACGAGAGAGTAGCACAACTTTGCAACCGTCCGGCCAATCGCTATAAAACTGAAAAGTAAACAGTTCTCGTAACATGATTATGTGAGCTCGTATTATGTGTGGAGAGATGACCTTCCACTTCTGCAAGATCTAGACCTACATCATGATCAATATATCTTGGTATTATGTTGAACCTATCCTTATAGCATTGAGGTTGGCTTGGCTCACTCTGTCTGCAGATGACTCACCGGAGAAGTGAACTTTGACGTTTGGAAATTTCTTCTCTGATTTTAGTATTTTGTTGAGTGCTTTTCTCTAGGTATTGGTGCTCCTTTGAACTGTTTTGTGCTAATGGGGTAAAGGACGCGGATTTTTTCCATGATTTTTCGAGTTCATCCCGTACCTACATTTCTTATTTTAATTACTACCTACTTTCCAAATTGATTTTTTTTTTATCTAGGTACTTGCATTTTATTTATTTGCATGCTTATAAATCGACTGATTTTTTTTTCTTCTATGTGGATAATGAACATCTATTTCTGAAACTTCTGAGCTCTCTTAGTACATTACTGAATCGCCCCAAAAAGCGGCTTTGGCCTTTGTGGTTGTGTAGTTCTGTTGGAAGGCCACCCCTCGACTACATAAAGCAGATCATGAGAGACATGAACGTGACGACATACTACGACCTGAAGAGAAAAGCAGAAGATACTGCTGCAAACCAGCCCCTCGGCTGTTAACCAATGATGATGTTTCGCTCACAATTTTGAAGTCACTGAGATTACTTTACTTGTTAAGAATTCTGTTTCAAGTTTTTCAGTGCTTGTGTGATTTATCTCTCTGATACAGTATCACTGATTTGTTTTAATAAAGACATTCTCCTTCCCTTCTTTGTCCTTGCCTCTAGATAAAGCTTTTGCTTTATCTAATAGTTTAATAGCGATATCAAATAGTATTTCAAAAACAGTGACCAAATGATCCACATATTCAATAGATAAAGCTTTTGCTTTATCTAATAGTTTAATAGCGATATCAAATAGTATTTCAAAAACAGTGACCAAATGATCCACATATTCAAATAGTAATCGCATATGACATTCTGAAAACTCCTATTGAAAGATTTGAGAGATTACATAAAAATCTCAATCTCCCTGTTATTCCGATTACAAAACAACATGATTAAAATAAAACAACATCATAACACAACGACGATAAAACATGGAGACACTGTGCTTTTGGATACAATCAAAATAACACCCACGAAAACTAGAGTGGGCGAAATGGGCTTGCCTCGGGTGTTACACGTAAGTCAATGACAACATAAGAAACATAGATGCGATAGTTACAATCTACGAAACACAGATCCAATCAAAATAACACCCACGAAAACTAGAGTGGGCGAAATGGGCTTGCCTCGGGTGTTACACGTAAGTCAATGACAACATAAGAAACACAGATGCGATAGTTACAATCTACGAAACACAGATTTACACGAAAACTAGAGTGGGCGAAATGGGCTTGCCTCGGGTGTTACACGTAAGTCAATGACAACATAAGAAACATAGATGCGATAGTTACTATCTACGAAACACAGATATAATACAAAGTTACAATCTACACGACATAATAAAGGACAACAAAATAGCTCAAGTTGAAGGCACACAGATGATATAACTGGTTCTGAAATGAAGACATACACGGGCCCTATAATCCTACTAGAGGCCAATTTATAATCCAATTCAAACAACACCGTCCCGCTAGAATCCAGTCTGACATCAGTTGGACCTCAATACTATTCGACTTGGCCGGAAGGCATCGTTAAGGATATTACCTATTATTGGCAACCCAAATTTTGGGCAGTCCGTCAATAAATTTTATTGATTCTCTCTTCGTCCTTTATGAGGATATGAGGTGTTAACATAGAAAGAGTAGAGTAAGGAGGTGCTGGAAGTTGGAAGGAGTAGAGGAATACGATAGTTCAGATAGTAGAAAATACTAAAAAATACTGTTGGATCGGTAAAAAAAAATGCGTAAATTTTGGCGCGGTTACAACAACAAACCGGTATTGAGGTAATTTTGGCTCCGCCATGAGAAAATTTTGAATGTTGTCCGACAAACACTGGTGTTTGTTGTTGTTGTTGTTGTTGTAGTTGTTGTAGCAGTGTTTGTGTTCTGAACCAGTTTATTTACAATAAAGACACACAGTTACACGGATTATGAGAGATAAGGTGAACATATTAATTCCGAAAACTACAGATCCACTTCATCCACCTCAGGATATTGTCTGATCTGTCTATCGACAAGAGGTACAATATGGTTTTCAAATCCATCCTGTCCTCCTTGAGGAACAGAAACAGGATGTTCCATATATCTTATTCTATTCCATTCTCATCTATATCTTAGTCTATTCTATTCTTGAATCTCCTACTCGTATTATTGAATCTTCGCGATATTTGACGCCAATCCGCTTCCTCCTGTCTGATAGTAATTGTCGAACACGAAGAAGAAGAAGAAGAAGAAGAAGAAGAAGAAGACGACGAATAAATCGAATAATAAGGAGATCCAAAGCATAATGTAATTTCCATATCGTGACTTGATCTGTAGCAGAGAATCTTCTATCATCATTGGATCGTCGTGATTCACATCAGCATCTTCCCAACACTTCGCGTTCTTATCCATGAACTTGAGAATCTGGTCAACGAATTGAACCGTGTTGCCAATAAGTGCTTTGAACCTGGCCGAGTGTGTGCGATGTGTTGGCAACGTAATCGATAATTAGACTTACCTTATCGATGGAATCCCAGAAGAGGTGATTGATAATGTCTGTGTTGGAGTGTTGCACCTGAGATAATGCCATCATACCTACGTTGGAGTACGCACACAAGAAGGCATAGGTACTGTCCTATATGAAAGCAGATTATACTTTCAGGATACAATCAAAACATACAATGATGAACAAAATACTTTGGTGGTTTTCACCAATATTAGCTCGTATATTTAGACTTGTTAAGCTAACAGCCTGGCATGCTCCATTTGAATGATTTGATAGGCTTAACAGGGCTGTTAATATACATTCAGTCAGGGGCTAAACAGTAGGTTTATGAAACCGACCTTTAGTTGGTCAAAATCTCGAGTGAAATATTCTCAAATCTGCGCACTCTTCTTTGATTACGTGCTTTTGTTTTTCTTTGCATATTTTGTTCCTGTCTAATCTAGGATAGTTTGCCTTGTTCAGTACGTTACGTACCCTTGGGATCGTGTAGAGATGGTACAAAATTGGATTAGGATCATAATTATGTGGAACTGCTTCTCGGATAATATAGTGGAACTGCTTCAATTGTGTTGTGATTGAGAGTACTGAAATATTCTCAAATCTGCGCACTCTTCTTTGATTACGTGCTTTTGTTTTTCTTTGCATATTTTGTTCCTGTCTAATCTAGGATAGTCTGCCTTGTTCAGTACGTTACGTACCCTTGGGATCGTGTAGAGATGTTACAAAATTGGATTAGGATCATATGTGGAACTGCTTCTCGGATAATATAGTGGAACTGCTTCAATTGTGTTGTGATTGAGAGTAATTTGTAATGTTTGATGTAAGACATGAGTAATATGCACTGAACACATGAGGTGTGTTTATCTTTTGCGCAAATCTGGCTTCATCATCCTTGCTAATGACTGTAATGAGTGCTAAATAAATAATAATTCTACTATTGATTCTTTGTATGGTGTATGGATATTATTTATTCTTTGTATGGTTTTCTGTTTGTCTACGAGTGTTCTGGTTACGTGCTTTTAGATTTCACTCTTCGTTCTATTGCTTTGCGCTTGTTTTTACAAGTCTGAGTAATGAGTCTGTCTGAGTAAATAGACCTTCTGTCCTTTAATTAAAAATTCAACAGTGACATTTCCGATCCTATTGACTGATAAAGAACATTGAAACTTTTCAAGTGTACAGCGTACGTTGTTATTACCGGTACTTCTTGTAGCAATTTATGCCCTATGTATGTAAATATGCTTGCTATATGTTAAATATGAGTATGCTTGGAGAGTATGTAAAGTGTATGCATACTTGGGTAATGGGCTGTGCTTGGGTGTAATTATGTGCTTTTAAATGAAAAATTGCACCCCCTCCGGGCAATATGTAGTGAACGGCGAGATGCTCTTTCAGCATTTCCTGCACTATGAGAAGCCTTGATGATCCTGAGCACGTATTGTTAAGGTTTTGGTAAGCTCTGTTAACTCTGTTTTTACGTGGTTTTAAAAAGGACTATTATATTTCTCATGAATTGAACTTTTGACAAGTAGAACTAGTGGGCTGCTTAACTTATTCTCTCATTTCTCTCATTTAATCTGAGGTTCTGAGTTCTTCTGAGATGAGCTAGAGCTTTGAGAGTTTCCTTGCACAATATTTGATCAGAATTTTGAGAAATTTAATTAATGGGGTTTTTAAAAGTCAAAGTTTTGTGGAGTTGAAGACATTATAGATATACAGAGATAATAGGAACAGAGTCAATTTTCTTTGAGATATCTACAATTTTTAGGGATTCAGGCATTCTAGGAACCGTGTTTCTGTGAAGAATTCCATATCTTCATTTGCATGGGAGTCGGTAACTTGCGTGTTTCAGCGACCGCGCACGAGACCCCTAAGCTGTAGATAGTATCGCAATTGCCATTAGATTGTACAAATAGATTCAACCTAATGCTTGCCCATTATGCTAATGTGGCTGAGGAATTAGTAGGACCTGAACTGTACATAGCAAATAGCAATCACATCCATGACTACATTATGGACATTCAAATAGCTCCAATAATAGTGTCCTCTGAACGTATTCTACAGAGTCTTGTACTCTTGTCCGCTAGATCTTTGATGTCTCCGTTGATTGCTTTTATGAAGTCATTTTTGTCATTCTCTACAACTTGGAGTACCTACTTAGACACTGGGACAGCAGCTCTGTCTGTTTTATGGCTTTATGTAAGTACCAGTATGCTAATGTGGCTGAGGAATTAGCAGGACCTGAACTGTACATAGCAAATAGCAATCACATCCATGACTACATTATGGACATTCAAAGATTCAAATAGCTCCATTAATAGTGTTCTCTGAACGTATTCTACAGAGTCTTGTACTCTTGTCCGCTAGATCTTTGATGTCTCCGTTGATTGCTTTTATGAAGTCATTTTTGTCATTCTCTATTACGACTTGGACAGCAGCTCTGTCTGTTTTATGGCTCTTGCATCTTGCGGTATTCTTGAAAATTTTATTAGGCTTTCTTTTGGCCATACAGTTTTTGAACTTCTTTTGTAATCTAATCTTCTATTTCGGTAAGCTACTGTTCTATTGCGGCATTCTTGAAATATGATGTCTTTTCAAATGATACTAGAGAAAAGCTGTGAAGGATTTGTAATTTATCATTGCTCTCATGAGAGTTAACCCTGGTCTAGTTACCCCTGTATTGAACCTACTCAATTAAGAACATAAAGGTATGCCATGTGTGATTGTGAATATCCTAATGATACCCAAATCTAGAGATAACACACTTGAAAGTATTTCGAGTAGCACTAGTAATGTAAGTACTGTCGTTAGGTTAAACTTGCTTTGGAGGAATGTGTTCAATACCAGATACTCTTATGCAGGTGGTTTTGGTTATTTTAGTTTTACAAGTTTTACCTACACTCCTACAAGTATTTACTACCAAAATATAATAAGCAGATTCCAATTGAACATATGAAATACTATGAAGGAATATTCATGAAATCAATAATGAACTTTTGAAATGTTTTCAATCACATCAAATCAGTCCAATTGAACATATGAAATACTATGAAGGAATATTCATGAAATCATGAATGAACTTTTGAAATGTTTTCAATCACATCAAATCAAAACTGAAATACTTCAAGCAATCAAAAATTTACCATCTGATCTGATGAAGCACATGAAACCAACACTAAAGAACACATCAGATTGGTCAGTCTAACAGGAGGGAGTGTACCAAGCAGCCTAGCAACAGATGAGAGTACTAGGTACTGCTAATGCTGACAATCCAAAGTGAAATACATACATCATGTCATCAAAAGTTTGCCATCTGATAAAACACATGGAACTAACACTGTTGAAAGTGTTAAGTACCAGCGTTAGGTTAAACTTGCTTTGGAGGAATGTGTTCAATACCAGATACTCTTATGCAGGTGGTTTTGGTTATTTTAGCTTTACAGCTGTACAAGTTTTGCCTACACTCCTACAAGTATTTACTACCAAAATAATAAGCAGATTCCAATTGAACATATGAAATACTATGAAGGAATATTCATGAAATCATGAATGAACTTTTGAAATGTTTTCAATCACATCAAATCAAAACTGAAATACTTCAAGCAATCAAAAATTTACCATCTGATCTGATGAAGCACATGAAACCAACACTAAAGAACACATCAGATTGGTCAGTCTAACAGGAGGGAGTGTACCAAGCAGCCTAGCAACAGATGAGAGTACTAGGTACTGCTAATGCTGACAATCCAAAGTGAAATACATACATCATGTCATCAAAAGTTTGCCATCTGATAAAACACATGGAACTAACACTGTTGAAAGTGTTAAATCATATCAGATTGGTCAGTCTAATCTCTAATAGGAGGGAGTGTACCAAGCTGCCTAGCAACAGATGAGAGTACTAATGCTGACAATAATGGTGCTATATGCTATACACAATGAGAACGGGCGAATCAATGAAACGCGTGCTATCAGCGGGAACAAATTGATAACAGCAAGGGGGCCTGGATTGATAAAGGACGCATGCGTGAAAGTTGGCGAATCAATGAAACGCGTGCTATCAGCGGGAACAAATTGATAACAGAAAGGGGGCCTGGAATGGTAAAGGACGCATGCGTGAAAGTTATCACGGGGAGGAGCGTAGATTACTGATAGAAGAGCGTGAATTGCTGATAGGGGCGATGGGAGACTGGGGAGAAACTGTGGAGATTATTGGAGAGAGCGATGAAATGGCGAATGGCATAGCCGACAAAATATACAGTAGGCATAGGAGGATGATCCTTATAGTATTTTCCGAAAATCTAGACCCAGAGAACAATTTTCTGCTATTGTTTTTGTAGAGCCTGCTGTAAGCATCAATGAGTGTTTGCTTTGGTGAATGTGGCTGTGATTTTCGCACTTCACCAAATGGTGCAAAAGTTTTGGATCTTTAGAGGCAAATCGATTTTCGAAAGCATACGATGATTGTTGAACTTTTTTACTTTCTATTATTTCCGAAAATCTAGACCCAGAGAACAATTTTCTGCTATTGTTTTTGTAGAGCCTGCTGTAAGCATCAATATTTATGTGATGTTGGAGTGGATTCAGAGCATTTCATGAATGTGTGTTTCGTATCTTTCGCGTGCCTTTCGTGTTTATTGGTGTGATGCTCGCGTCCTTGGACCATACCGGGATAGCATACCAAATTTCATTTCTCTACGACAAACCGTTCTTGAGATATTTTGTTCACAACTTTCACGGTTATACCCAGAGGTTTGACGCGAGAAAGACTCTGTTAAAACATCTCCTAGAAAGTAAAATCCGAGGGAAAGTGAAAGAACGAAGATTGGATCCAGAGATCATCTTGGAGCTTACTTTTCACGAGATATAAATTTTATAGAGATTTTGAAAATTTGGACCGATTGCAATACTTTCTCATTACCTTGTATAGGTTCCCTATACGTAAGGGTAATAGAAAGTAAAAAAGGATACAGAGGATTGTGATAAAGAATTGGAAAGTAGAAGTTGGAAGTCGAAGAAGAAAAAAAGGTCTTGGTCAAGCTGGATGCGAAGTTCAATTCCAAGATTGACCAAGCGTCAGGAAATGTCAAACCAAAAGCCAACCAGAAAAAAAGGATACAGAGGATTGTGATAAAGAATTGGAAAGTAGAAGTTGGAAGTCGAAGAAGAAAAAAAGGTCTTGGTCAAGCTGGATTCGAAGTTCAATTCCAAGATTGACCAAGCGTCAGGAAATGTCAAACCAAAAGCCAACCAGACAAGACAGTCCAGAACAATGGACGTTATTTATTGATATAGTAAGTAAACCAGTGGAGACTGCGACAGAGAGATCTGCATGGCAAGAAAGCGCGTGGACACTGGTTTAACCGTGCTCTCAGTAAATCCCGACTAAACCCAACCCACACCATCGCCACTACGTAAACAATGCATCAACTCGTAAGACAGTCCAGAACAATGGACGTTATTTATTGATATAGTAAGTAAACCAGTGGAGACTGCGACAGAGAGATCTGCGATTCGACCTTCTGCATGGCAAGAAAGCGCGTGGACACTGGTTTAACCGTGCTCTCAGTAAATCCCGACTAAACCAAACCCACACCATCGCCACTACGTAAACAATGCATCAACTCGAGCTCTCAGTAAATCCCGACTAAACCAAACCCACACCATCGCCACTACGTAAACAATGCATCAACTCGATCTATTCTTCTATTATTATTATTCTCAAGTTATGTAAGATCTAGCCACTCGGTTCTTCTAGGAGCCTCTTGATGCCAAAGCTATCAAAATGGTTCCTAGAACAGGTCACTCTTGGAATACCGGCGAACCTGACTGTCGCTATGCAAATTCCCAACACAATAGACTAAAGATCCCCAACGTCAAAAGCTCTTAGAGTTGATTGTACTTGTCTGTTTTGCCTATCTGAAAGGCATTCAAGTGTTCACTGACTTGACTGAGGTCAAGAGCATTGTCTTCTAGACGAGGATTTATTGTATGGCTATCGTCGTCACTTTTTATTTCCTTCGATGCTTTTGCTTCGTCATCTGGGATTGGAGTATCATTTGTTTCTTGTACGAGTTCTGGGGTAAATGGACTTTTGATAGTTTGGATTTTTAGTTGTTTGGTAACGAATGTATAGATTGTATAGGTCTGAGGTAGAGTCGTATCATTCGTTTCTACCTATATGTACGGAGTTCTGGGGTAAATGGACTTTTAAAGTTGAACACTCGGGTGGTAAAGGTACATCTTGTTCTCTAGGATCAGATATCGTTGTTAGCTATTATGTTTAAGACTGTCCAGGAAACCTGTCTGAAGTTTCCAACATTACAGTGACATCTACATCTAAATCTTCCTTTATACCAGAACCTCGACAGTTCCTCTCCTCTTTTTACTTTCTATCACTACAGTATAGCGAGCTATACTAATAATGAAAGTATTACAATCGGTCCAAATTTTCAAAATCGGGCAATGGTTGGAAATATCCGTTTTGGGATCCCCTGATGCCAAAAAAGTGGTTTTTGGTCCATGATCCGTACGTACGTATGTATGTACGTACTTATGTACGTACTACAGGTTTAAATGGGAAAAATTAAAAAGGTGGTATACAAAATATCTCAAGAACGGTTTATCGTAGAGTGATGAAATTTGGTATGCTATCGCGGTATGTCCAAGGATGCGACAGTAACAATTTGGTAAAAATTGGACAGTCACTCATCCAGATATCAACCAAAGTCAATAGTGCTTCGAACTTCAAAAAAAAAAAAATCAAAATTTTTCATACTTAGGCAGTAACAATTTGGTAAAAATTGGACAGTCACTCATCCAGATATCAACCAAAGTCAATAGTGCTTCGAACTTCAAAAAAAAAAAAATCTAAATTTTTCATACTTTATATGATTCCTTATTACACGGGGAGTATTTTAAGATATAAAATTTTTGACTCAGAAAGTTTACATGGGGAGTATTTTAGATGTAGGCACTCGAGAATCAAGGCACAAGGCTGACTCATACCATCATCCACCTTGCCACAAGTCTAATGCGCCTTGCCACAAGTCTAGTGCAGAGTTTACATAGGGACACAAACATTGTGAACTTTTCGTTGAATATTTCTTGAAGTGAACTTGCCTTAATATTTCTTGAAGAAAAGGAAGGTACCTATTCAATAAAGAGCACGTAAAATTTACGCAAAAGAGTTAAACTTGGGGGTGGAACTTTACAAAATCTCCTATCAGACACAAGAATCATTAATCAAAACATAATTACCCAGACACAATACACGGGATCAAATTACTATCCGGAAGGCAAACTGAAAACAATCAAATCAATCGGAATAATCAGATTCTCGAATATCTATTGAATTCTCTACATGGGGTATTCGGTATTCAGTTTGCCGATATCAACCTATATCTCGGCAACCTCTGTAACTCGAATGCCTAGAGAGAATAATTACCAAACAAAATAGCGCACTCTGTAACTCTGTAGGAGGTAACTAGCGATTAGTTAGTACACTAACCAGCATTGTTTGTATCGAGATTGGTGCGATAACGTCACAAGAGTTCACAAGAGTGGACATTGGATTGGTACCCAATTGCTTTTTTTTTAACATTGAAAATGTTTGGACTTTGGCTCTCTGTAACTCGAATGCTTAGAGAGAATAATTACCAAACAAAATAGCGCACTCTGTAGGAGGTAACTAGTGATTAGTTAGTACACTAACTAGCATTGTTTATATCGAGATTGGTGCGATAACGTCACAAGAGTGGACATTGGATTGGTACCCAATTGCTTTTTTTTTTACATTGAAAATGTTTGGACTTTGGCTACAGAAACTCTCAGGAAACATATTACAACAAGGGAGCTAAGAACTTGGAGCCTTTGAAAGTTGACCAGAGAGTTTTCTTTAAGAAGAGAGAGGATGACTTGTGGACGCCTGGTGTCATTTCGTCAACACTTGAAAATCCTAGGTCTTATAACGTGATGGATGAAGAGGGACATGAGTATAGGAGAAATAGAGTCCATATATCTCCTCTACCTCAATGTTCTCAACATCAAGATTCCCAAAGTCCTGGGGGTTCTTCAACTCCTGGAACTCCTATGACTCCTAGAAACCTTGAATCTCCTGGAACTCCTACGACTCCTAGAAACCTTACATCTCCTGAAAGTCCCATCACTCCCAGAAATCCTTCAACTTTGGAAAGTCCAACAAGTTCTGAAAAATATGAAAGTAATGGGGTATTAATTAATATCAATTTATCCGTCAACCATCTCTTTATGAGTGCCTACATATCCTTTGTACCTTTTTTTAATACAACTAAACAATGCTTTAATGAAACTAAACAATGCTGTAATGAATTTGTTGAGAAGAAATAGCGCAATCTGATTCAAGTCATAGAAAATTCCCCCTGAGACATCATTATAAGTAGACATCAAAAATACCGACCGGGTGAGTGTAAATTCTTGAAGAGGAATATCTGGATCAGATAATAATCACAATTCAGACAGCATTTCTGGATAAAAATGAAGAATACAATTCCGAAAAAAGGCAATTTTATAGTTTAAGTAGTTTCAATGGTCGGCCTGACATAATAGTTACAAATGAGCAAATGACGTCATCGTCACAAGCTTCATAGGTTTTGATTTAATCCTAATGAAATCAATCCCGCGAATTCTATTGATTCTGAAACAAATAGGTACCTATTAGGAAAAGAACCAAATAGGGAAAAGACCCTTTAAGAACTTTGAAAGTCTCAAAAACTACGCACTAGTAGCCAAGTAGTTAATTTCCAAAAATGGGAAATATTGATCACTGTGACAACATAAATGGTGTTGGTGACGAAATGGTCGGACGATTTTGGAAAAGTGCCAAAAGATAGGGAAGACACCCCACAGAGAACACAAAATTTGACCAAATTCTCAAAGAATAACAAACCATAATAATGGACCGTGCCCCAATGTTCCAAATGACCCCTGGGTCTCCAAACCTCTTGGAGGACACGAAATTTTGCAAAATTCTCGAATGGAAAACCAGAATAACGGATCGTGCCCCGAAGGGCGACGCTCCAAATGACCCCCCAGGTCTCCAAAAGCGTAATGTATTTAGCGGAGAACGACATTTGTGACAAGCATTTTTGCTTGGCACAATTAAAATTCCATTTACCGAGCATGAGCACTGTCACTTCTTATTGTTCTGATTACAAATCCTGGGCCATATTCTGGAATACCACCCTGTGTTCCAGCTACAACTGGACCATCTGGTTCATAACTCTATAAGAGCACTGTCACTTCTTATTGTTCTGATTACAAATCCTGGGCCATATTCTGGAATACCACCCTGTGTTCCAACTACAACTGGACCATCTGGTTCATAACTCTATCCCGACCATACTTGTGATCACCCTGATAGCAATTATTAGGCCAAGACTCCGCGGGAGCCAGTTTTTGGTTTTCCATTCATTCGGTTTCCGGTTTAACGGTTGGGTTGCCAAGTTCTTCGTATTGGCAGTCTGGTTAGGCTGGGTGACTACTATGTGAATAGAGCACAGGTCGTACTTATTCATTGTACTTGCCTTGTAAGTCAGAAATAACTAGCATGTGTATTGACAAATCCTGGGCCATATTCTGGAATACCACCCTGTGTTCCAACTACAACTGGACCATCTAGTTCATAACTCACAAATCCTGGGCCATATTCTGGAATACCACCCTGTGTTCCAACTACAACTGGACCATCTAGTTCATAACTCTAGGATGTATCCCGACTTCCCGACCATACTATTTGTGATCACCCTGATAGCAATTATTACAGTTCTAATAACAAATCCATAAAGATCATTCCTCCCGCCCTGAAGGTAGAACTTTCTTTCTTGCTTTAAATAAAATCATTAAAGCTCAGCTAGAGTTTGTACTTTGTATCTACCAGTAGAAGATCCTTATGGTTCAGTGTTTTACCTGTAATTAAATGTAAAGCAAAGAAAGAGTTGGTTTAATTGATAAGATAATTAACTAAAGCTGTAATTAAGTCTTTCAAATAATAGACAGGTGTATTTCTTACTTTAAAAAAAAAAAAAAAAATCTTGAAAATTCTCTTGTTGAAGAAGATGTTACAGATTTTGCAGACAATGTATGTGTTGAAATAATTATTGACATGTGGAGGACACGAAATTTTGCAAAATTCTCGAATGGAAAACCAGAATAACGGATCGTGCCCCGAAGGGCGACGCTCCAAATGACCCCCCTTGCCAAGACTCCGCGGGAGCCAGTTTTTGGTTTTCCATTCATTCGGTTTCCGGTTTAACGGTTGGGTTGCCAAGTTCTTCGTATTGGCATTCTGGTTAGGCTGGGTGACTACTATGTGAATGGAGCACAGGTCGTACTTATTCATTGTACTTGTCTTGTAAGTCAGAAATAACTAACATGTGTATTGTGTACACCTATACTTACGTATCTACTTATCTTACAGGGTGACTGGATGAATTGTTTTCCTTTGATTATTCTGAATTGGGAAAAATATTGACGAGTTTTGTAGTATTTCTTTGCTCACATTGTTTTGAGGATTTTTCATTTACTTTTTCAATATTATCAATCGAAGGCTTTGTTCGCTGGAAAATCCTCCGGAGTACATATTAGAGTTATTGAGGCAATCATTCCGTCCTCAATTTCTGTAATATTCGTCTTCATGATCCCGTCAATCCTTTGGTTTATAGTTTGAGCTGATTGTCTCCTATCTGTCCATTTGTGACCTCTCGAAACCTTATGTTTGTATATTTCATCATCTTCACTGATTCACCCAGTACTCGCAAAAATCCCATTAGGTTTATTTCTAGCTCGACTGCAATCAAGGACGTTTAATTTTCAACTTCAAAGTTTCTTTGCTTTGGTGGCGATAAGGTCATTTGGGCGTTTAGCATGCAGTATTCGCATTAGGTTGCTATTTTCTGCTTCGCTATACTTTGTGCCGTGTGCGAATTGTATAAGGACAGATATAGGGTTTCAACTTGCAGTGATATGTAGGTGGAATAGGTTTTCCTTGTCTTTGTGTCCTAGTGTGGTATCCAATTCTAGAAAATCTTTTACTATGTGTAGTCTGATAACTAGCCGGTTTTGATTGGAGATGTTTTTGGTAGACTTTCTCTTATCTAATAGAGGGGTATATTTCTACTGTCTGAATCCAATGACTTCATCAAAGAGTCCCGTTCACCAAAGCGGGAATAGTCGGGCCTCTTTGTAGTTTTCACTCTTTTCTAGGAGTCCAGATACCTGATAGTGTACTGCTTTATGACTGCCAAAAAAGGAAATGTAGTCCCTTTATCTCAACACTTAGCACTACTTTATGGTACTAGCTTAACACTTAGAACTCCTTTGTAGGAATATCTTTTATACGAACAAGGCTTCACCAAAGCGGGAAAAGTCGGGCCTCTTTGTAGTTTTCACTCTTTTCTAGGAGTCCAGATACCTGATAGTGTACTGCTTTATGACTACCAAAAAAGGAAATGTAGTCCCTTTATCTCAACACTTAGCACTACTTTATGGTAGGTACTAGCTTAACACTTAGAACTCCTTTGTAGGAATATCTTTTATACGAACAAGGCATTTTTTTTTTTTCATTCTATGCCATTTGCTCTGATATGCTTTTACCTATATCCAGTAGAGTTAGAGTAAAACTAAATTTATGAGTAAGTATCTAGAATTCCAGATATACAAGCTAGGATCACGGATTTTGAAGCAATACTGCTCCGGGTCTGCATAGATAACGATTAGATATTTGGCATGCGTTCGGGTATTGTTTGCTGGGTTCATTAGGACGGTTTCCGAGCTACTAGCAGCTTCGGGCAATAGATTGTTTAGTAGTGTTCTCTTGTTGCGTTGTTTTTACTTTCATTTTGCACACAAGGTAGGTACAAAAAGACCTTCGTTTACTTCGTTATTCATAAGAATTAAAACTAACACGAGTATAACTGCTCAAGTGCTCTCATATAAATGGGTACAAATGGGTACTTGGCTCAGCTTTTGACCTTTTTCTTACACCTCGATAGGTTTTAGAGTTGGACGGACATTTGTACTTGTAGTGGTTTTAGTAGACATTCTAGAAACCGAGGATTTATGGAATCTTTTCTTGTTCCAATCATCATTATACGTCAGAGTTTTTCTTGAAAACTTGTTTTAGTAGACATTCTAGAAACCGAGGATTTATGGAATCTTTTCTTGTTCCAATCATCATTATACGTCAGAGTTTTTCTTGAAAACTGTTGCAGATATTTTCACATGAACTGTCTTTTTTTTACCATCTCTTTATAGACTTTGTTTTGCTACATCAATAATTCTAGAAACCGAGGATTTATGGAATCTTTTCTTGTTCCAATCATCATTATACGTCAGAGTTTTTCTTGAAAACTTTTGCAGATATTCTCACATGAACTGTCTTTTTTTTACCATCTCTTTATATACTTTGTTTTGCTACATCAATGGTTAGTATAGTTACTACTTCCATGTTTTTCATAGTTCCCACGTGGGAGGATTGCTTGTGTTGAGACCATGGTCAGCGTTAGTATAGTTACTACTTCCATGTTTTTCATAGTTCCCACGTGGGAGGATTGCTTGTGTTGAGACCATGGTCAGCTAGACGTTAGTATAGTTACTACTTCCATGTTTTTCATAGTTCCCACGTGGGAGGATTGCTTGTGTTGAGACCATGGTCAGCTAGACTTCTGTGTACTGTGGCCTTTAAACTCTGTTCCATGTGTTGTGTGTGGGCCTCCAGTATGTTGCCTAGCTCGAAGACATTTTCTGGCTTCCTGCGAATCTGACATTATGGATTGAGGACTTCATGGTCTCACCCCCGATTTGTAGTGATTTCTTAGAGAGGTTAGGAATTGTGTGGGTTCCAGACATACTGACGTGGTGGGCTTACATTTTCTGGCTTCCTGCGAATCTGACATTATGGATTGAGGACTTCATGGTCTCACCCCCGATTTGTAGTGATTTCTTAGAGAGGTTCCACTCGTTAGGAATTGTGTGGGTTCCAGACAAACTGACGTGGTGGGCTCCAGTGTTCGATCTGAAAATAGACGGATACGGAATTTTATTGGAGCCATTACGAGGGTTTTATTTTAAAACCATAATAGCTATATAGGTGCGAGTACCAAGGGTTATTTTTAACATAAGGAGCTTTCTTGTTCAACTTATGTGGGAATGGTAAGTTCCTTCTCCTTGACTTGGCCCGACTTGCTTTACTTGCAAGATGAATTGATGGATTTGCAAAATGAGTTGATAATACCAACACTTACTTACTTAAGTAAGATAATACCAGGAATTCATACTATCGAAAATATCTATGGATGGATATGAATGGTGTACGTACTTATAAAGAGGCACACACACTTTTACCTACAGGCAAGACGATCAAGTGGAAAAATAAGTGATGTAGGCACTCGAGAATCAAGGCACAAGGCTGACTCATACCATCATCCACCTTGCCACAAGTCTAATGCGCCTTGCCACAAGTCTAATGCGCCTTGCCACAAGTCTAATGCACCTTGCTTTACTTGCAAGATGAATTGATGGATTTGCAAAATGAGTTGATAATACCAACACTTACTTACTTAAGTAAGATAATACCAAGAATTCATACTATCGAAAATCTCTATGGATGGATATGAATGGTGTACCTACTTAAAAAGAGGCACACACACTTTTACCTACAGGCAAGACGATCAATTGAAAAAATAAGTGACGTAGGCACTCGAGAATCAAGGCACAAGGCTGACTCACACCATCATCCACCTTGCCACAAGTCTAATGCACCGTTTCATCAAGGCATCCTCAAAATCCCCGGCAGACGAGACATTCCAAGCCACAAGCCCAAAGTTCAATTGCCTCATCTGGCGCGATCATTTCTTCATCAGCCATGTCAACCTGTCTGCCATAAATTAAATCATACCAATAGATAGATAGAAAAATAGATAGAAAACTTTGATAGAATCATACATAGAATACTTTCAATACTTTGATAGATGGAACAGAATCATCGCACACTTGGCGGACGTAAAGACCTATACACACGGCCTGTCATAAATTATATCATAGCAATGGATAGATAGATACATAGATGGATATATACTTGGATAGAATCATAGAATACTTTGATAGACGGAACAAAATCATCGCACACTTGGCGGACGTAAAGACCTGTACACACGGTAACGTAAGTCCCCGAATTTGGTGTTGATCGTTACTCCTTTACGCCATCAAATTTCAGGTCTACGAGAGGAATTTAAGTTATTTGAACAAATATTGCAAACACACACAACGATCTGTAGAAAGCCCAAGTTGGAATGGAAGACCAAGTTAGGAGAGAGGCCGTAGCTTGCATAGCGTTGTAGGAAGTTAGAATCTTGTGGCGTTTTGCTCCTGGAGGACTCTAAAACCGCCTCAGATCCGGCACAACAAAGAGAACCTGGCAACGGCAAACGACAAGGCATCCCAAGTGGCAAATCACAGGAAGCACAAGATATAGGTGTGTGTGGAACCGAACACCGAAAGTAAGTAAGCGTGAGTATTTTAAGATAGGAAACTTTCGACCAAAAATTGGCCGCCGTAGGCGGCTCAGGCTTGGGACTGAAAAATTTTCATTTTTTTTTTTTTTTCAAATACGTATTTCGCAAATGTAATAGAAAGTCGTGTGATGTTCACACCAGATGAGTATTTTAAGATAGGAAACTTTCGACCAAAAATTGGCCGCCGTAGGCGGCTCAGGCTTGGGACTGAAAAATTTTCATTTTTTTTTTAATACGTATTTCGCAAATGTAATAGAAAGTCGTGTGATGTTCACACCAGAGCATTCTCTCCGCGCACGATGAACCTTCCAGGCGGCACATCGAGATAATCACCTGCTCTGATGACAACACGACTGGAAAATATAAGAGTTTACATAGGGACACAAACATTGTGAACTTTTCGTTGAATATTTCTTGAAGTGAACTTGCCTTAATATTTCTTGAAGCAAAGGAAGATATTCAATAGCGAGCACGTAAAATTTACGCAAAAGAGTTAAACTTGGGGGTGGAACTTTACAAAATCTCCTATCAGAACAAGAATCATTAATCAAAACATAATTACCCAGACACAATACACGGGATCAAATTACTATCCGGAAGGCAAACTGAAAACAATCAAATCAATCGGAATAATCAGATCCTCGAATATCTATTGAATTCTCTACATGGGGTATTCGGTATTCTGTTTGCCGATATCAACCTATATCTCGGCAACCTCTGTAACTCGAATGCTTAGAGAGAATAATTACCAAACAAAATAGCGCACTCTGTAGGAGGTAACTAGTGATTAGTTAGTACACTAACCAGCATTGTTTATATCGAGATTGGTGCGATAACGTCACAAGAGTGGACATTGGATTGGTACCCAATTGCTTTTTTTTAACATTGAAAAAGTTTGGACTTTGGCTCGTTACAAACGGATAATATGTGGTGGTGGGTGTGGTGTGATGGGATGTGTGTGACGGGTGTGGTATGTGTGGGGGGTGTATTTGTGTGTGTGTGGTGGTCCCGTACGAAGGACGGGTCAACCACTAGTCATACATAGAATACTTTCAATACTTTGCTAGATGGAACAGAATCATCGCACACTTGGCGGACGTAAAGACCTGTACACACGGCCTGTCATAAATTATATCATAGCAATGGATAGATAGATACATAGATGGATATATACTAGGATAGAATCATAGAATACTTTGATAGATGGAACAAAATCATCGCACACTTGGCGGACGTAAAGACCTGTACACACGGTAACGTAAGTCCCCGAATTTGGTGTTGATCGTTACTCCTGTACGCCATCAAATTTCAGGTCTACGAGAGGAGGCGCGATCATTTCTTCATCAGCCATGTCAACCTGTCTGCCATAAATTAAATCATACCAATAGATAGATAGAAAACTTTGATAGAATCATACATAGAATACTTTCAATACTTTGATAGATGGAACAAAATCATCGCACACTTGGCGGACGTAAAGACCTGTACACACGGTAACGTAAGCCCCCGAATTTGGTGTTGATCGTTACTCCTGTACGCCATCAAATTTCAGGTCTACGCTCTCGTTACGAGAGGAATTTGAGTTATTTGAACAAATATTGCAAACACACACAACGATCTGTAGAAAGCCCAAGTTGGAATGGAAGACCAAGTTGGGAGAGAGGCCGTAGCTTGCATAGCGTTGTAGGAAGTTAGGATCTTGTAGCGTTTTGCTCCTGGAGGACTCTAAAACCGCCTCAGATCCGGCACAACAAAGAGAACCTGGCAACGGCAAACGACAAGGCATCCCAAGTGGCAAATCACTGGAAGCACAAGATATAGGTGTGTGTAGAACCGAACACCGAAAGTAAGTAAGCGCATGTACTTGGCATTCCCTCAGCGCAGATGGCATAGCGTGTGCATCGGGCTTAGCATTCTCTCCGCGCACGATGAACCTTCCAGGCGGCACGTCGAGATAATCACCTGCTCTGATGACAACACGACTGGAAAATATAAGTATAAGTAGTACATGATCCACCTGACATATGACAGCGCCGAGGCCAATTAGTAATGCAAAGCACATCGGCACCCTACTAACGGCACAGAGACGTACGGTTCGTAGTAAGAGTAATTACAATGAACTCGAAACTATCACAGGTCTCGTAACTGTTACGATAGAAACTATCACAACTGTTACGATAGGAGAGACAATATAAGAAAGGGTTACGACACATGTGCCAACGTACTGGGTCGTAATTTTGCGCAATCCGACTTTGTATGTGATGATTGTCAAGAATTTCAAGCCAAAGGCTCGATAACTGAGAATCGAATTTGAAAATTTGAATAGAACTGTTTTGCAAATGGATGAAATGTTGCCATGTTTTCGCTGCTGTTGCGCTTCATGTATTTCCCGTATTGGCAACGAATGCACTATTGTTGATTCTCAATAGAAGTTTTCTCACCAAATGTCTCTGGGAGTTGTTCTACACATTGTTCCTCGTTACGGCTTCCTCCAAGCTTCTGGTAGTCAACATGGTCGTCCATGTTCACAGTAAAAACACAATATACAACTTAACCTAGCAGACTATCTGCTTCGAAAATCTCTGCGTGCGAACTAGCAAGTCACCGTGCAGCATTAGCAGATCCCAAACCCGCGATGTGTGGAAATTTAATTTGTTTAATATTTAATAGCTACAAGTTTAAGGATTCATCCACAGAGATGTAGGTATGTTATATTCTTCTTGTGCTTCTTCTTCTTCGTCTTATTCTTTTGCTTCTCCTTGTCATGAGAGAATCTCCGAACTCCAAAACCTGACACACCCACGTTCAAATGGATATGATGGCTCAATACTCGACCAAGTTTATCATAGTCATCAACAATAACAACAACAACAACAACAAAATCAACAGTCGAATGCTTACTATCACCAACATGAGCAATATCATCAAACAATACTTCTCAAGCGAAAGTGAGACAGAAACCTGTGAAGACGTCACATTGAGGGAGTGTAGAAGAGAGAGAGAGAGATGACGGTGATCCTAAATTCTCTGCCCAGATAAGTCCCAAGTCACCAAAACCAAATAGGCAAGGTCATGTTTACTTTCTAGATCAGACGTTCCTAAATTGTTTCTTTCTGTGGTCTAGCAATCAGGAGGGCATGGGTTCAATACCACCCAAAGTATGGAATTTTATCCTCAACATTATTTCAAATTTCGACCAGAATAGTAGTAGCCCACCACTGAGGAGTTGAGGTAAAGGGACTGGTCGTTCCCTTGTCTCATCTGGCGCGATCATTTCTTCATCAGCCATGTCAACCTGTCTGCCATAAATTAAATCATACCAATAGATAGATAGAAAACTTTGACTTTGAAGTGAGTGAAATAGTTTGAGAGCTAAATTTGATCCAAAAATTGAACCCTCGTTTATTGAAATTGTTTAATGACATTCGCTACCAGTAGAAGATCCTTATGGTTCAGTGTTTTACCTGTAATTAAATGTAAAGCAAAGAAAGAGTTGGTTTAATTGATAAGATAATTATCTAAAGCTGTAATTAAGTCTTTCAAATAATAGACAGGTGTATTTCTTACTAAAAAAAAAATCTTGAAAATTCTCTTGTTGAAGAAGATGTTACAGATTTTGCAGACAATGTATGTGTTGAAATAATTATTGACATGACAGAGCATAATGACAAAAATTTAACGGAAAGAAAATCTGATCTAGGAGAACCCTGCCACTTAAATGGAACCCCTAGAAAAAACATCAAATCTACTCGACTTACCTGATTTGTCAATGAGACTCATCAGCAATTTTCACTCCCTCATTACTATCTCGTGTGCATACTGATGACTTGATGAGAGATGTTCAAGTCTTCACAAGAATTTTGTTAAATAATTAATCTTTAGATCTAGTTCTTGGTTTAGAAGTATATGTTGTGTATGATGGTGGTTTCGAACCAGTGTATTTCGGTTTTCCAATATCCAATATTGGCTAGAGTGATTTGATTCAATCCTCAGTCTTGGTTTTCGCTCTGGTGAGTCTACACAAAATAAATTCGTTCCAATGTTCTATTTTCAAAGTGATCTTTTCTTACTACATTAGAACTCCAACTCAACAGTATATTCATCAAACTCATAATATTATTAATTCCTAACTTTCTGAAACTGGGACGGTACCTTTGGGTGCTTGTGATATTGATATATAATATGAGTCATGAGAGAATCTCCGAACTCCAAAACCTGACACACCCACAACTCATAATATTATTAATTCCTAACTTTCTGAAACTGGGACGGTACCTTTGGGTGCTTGTGATATTGATATATAATATGAGTCATGAGCTCATGAGAGAATCTCCGAACTCGAAAACCTGACACACCCACGTTCAAATGGATATGATGGCTCAATACTCGACCAAGTTTATCATAGTCATCCACGTTCAAATGGATATGATGGCTCAATACTCGACCAAGTTTATCATAGTCATCAACAATAACAACAACAACAACAACAACAACAACAACAACAACAACAACACCAACACCAACACCAACACCAACAACAACAACAATAACAACAACAACAACAACAAAATCAACAGTCGAATGCTTACTATCACCAACATGAGCAATATCATCAAACCACGTTCAAATGGATATGATGGCTCAATACTCGACCAAGTTTATCATAGTCATCAACAATAACAACAACAACAACAACAACAACAACGAAATCAACAGTCGAATGCTTACTATCACCAACATGAGCAATATCATCAAAAAATACTTCTCAAGCGAAAGTGAGACAGAAACCTGTGAAGACGTCACATTGAGGGAGTGTAGATATCATCAAACAATACTTCTCAAGCGAAAGTGAGACAGAAACCTGTGAAGACGTCACATTGAGGGAGTGTAGAAGAGAGAGAGAGAGAGAGAGAGAGATGACGGTGATCCTAAATTCTCTGCCCAGATAAGTCCCAAGTTACCAAAACCAAATAGGCAAGGTCATGTTTACTTTCTAGATCAGACGTTCCTAAATTGTTTCTTTCTGTGGTCTAGCAATCAGGAGGGCATGGGTTCAATACCACCCAAAGTATGGAATTTTATCCTCAACATTATTTCCAATTTCGACCAGAATAGTAGTAGCCCACCACTGAGGAGCTGAGGTAAAGGGACTGGTCGTTCCCTTGTCATTTGATGTTGGGTTCAATACCACCCAAAGTATGGAATTTTATCCTCAACATTATTTCAAATTTCGACCAGAATAGTAGTAGCCCACCACTGAGGAGCTGAGGTAAAGGGACTGGTCGTTCCCTTGTCATTTGATGGTTGCATACAGATGTTTCCACACATAGTCGACCCCGTCGATCGACGAAGACTGAAACCGTACACAACATAGACTCACCTCGTCTATCGACCATCAATCGACTCGGTTGACTATGTGTGGACACACTGTTCCCTTGTCATTTGATGGTTGCATACAGATGTGTCCACACATAGTCGACCCCGTCGATCGACGAAGACTGAAACCGTACACAACATAGATTCACCTCGTCTATCGACCATCAATCGACTCGGTTGACTATGTGTGGACACACCTTAATGGTTAATGGTTTCTCAGGATGGGAAGGCCTAGGAAACTGGGATCCTAGTGGGCCCTAGGAAACTTGGATCATGCATTTGATGGTTGCATACAGATGTGTCCACACATAGTCGACCCCGTCGATCGACGAAGACTGAAACCGTACACAACATGGATTCACCTCGTCTATCGACCATCAATCGACTCGGTTGACTATGTGTGGACACACCTTAATGGTTAATGGATGGGAAGGCCTAGGAAACTGGGATCCTAGTGGGCCCTAGGAAACTTGGATCATATTGTTTCTGTGGTAGGTCATTACCATACATTTGCCAATGTTAAGTTCCATCTTATTGATAGAACACCAGTGATAGAGGCGTTGTTCGCTGTATCCGCGATTTGTTCGCGGTATCCGCGATTTGTTCGCGATATTCGCGATTTGTTCGCGATATTCGCGATTTGTTCGCGGTATTCGCGATTTGTTCGCGGTATTCGCAATTCGTTCGCGGTATTCGCAATCCAGGTGGAATTCCCTCCAAGTATGGGGCTTGGGTACCAGGCTATATTTTTAGAATTGAAAGTGGACTGACACTTTCAATTAAAGTTATTACAGAACATGTAAAAAAACATGCTTTGAAGTGAGTGAAATAGTTTGAGAGCTAAATTTGATCCAAAAATTGAACCCTCGTTTATTGAAATTGTTTAATGACATTCGCATATAATGCATAATCACATGATAATGACAGAGCATAATGACAAAAATTTAACGGAAAGAAAATCTGATCTAGGAGAACCCTGCCACTTAAATGGAACCCCTAGAAAGAACATCAAATCTACTCGACTTACCTGATTTGTCAATGAGACTCATCAGCAATTTTCACTCCCTCATTACTATCTTGAGTGTTGACAGAGCGTAATGACAAAAATTTAACGGAAAGAAAATCTGATCTAGGAGAACCCTGCCACTTAAATGGAACCCCTAGAAAAAACACCAAATCTACTCGACTTACCTGATTTGTCAATGGGACTCATCAGCAATTTTTAGTCCCTCATTACTATCTCGTGTGTATGATTGACATTGCAAATATGCATTCATATGCAAATATGCACTCATATTATGTGTGACATTGAAACACTCCATACATTACATTGTTCCATAATGAGATGACTGCAATTGTGGAGCTTGTGGCATTCCGTGCAGGTTTGGTTATACACATTGAAACACTCCATACATTACATTGTTCCATAATGAGATGACTGCAATTGTGGAGCTTGTGGCATTCCGTGCAGGTTTGGTTATATACGATATAGGTACTTCAGCGAGTGCATTTAGTGCATTTAATGGTAATGTGAGTAATGTCATTCATTGTTTTTACACCTCGGTCTAATATATTCACAGAATCCATAATGTGCCCGATTCTGCATTCGAGATAAAGTAATGTCATTCATTGTTTTTACACCTCGGTCTAATATATTCACAGAATCCATAATGTGCCCGATTCTGCATTCGAGATAATATACAGTATACACTCTCATTACCACGTTGCTGGTGACACTGATTCCAGTAATGGCTAAATTATACAGGACACTCCGACTATTATGGAGTACCTCGTTATGAGCATTCAATGTTTTCGTTGCAGTTATGACTTCGGATATGCAACGGCCTTGGCTTGGGATGCAGTTTTTAATGTTTCTAGTTGTGTTTGTACTAGTTTGTAGGTTTGCCAGTGTTACTGACACTCCGACTATTATGGAGTACCTCGTTATGAGCATTCAATGTTTTCGTTGCAGTTATGACTTCGGATATGCAACGGCCTTGGCTTAGGACGCAGTTTTTAATGTTTCTAGTTGTGTTTGTAGTTAGTTGTTTGTAGGTTTGCGAGTGTTACAATGTCATTGGGAAGTGGGTCATACGGTTTTTGGAGAGTTTCCTCATTGTTGTTTAATGTTTTGTATTAATTTTAATTTTTGGAGTGTTACAATGTCATTGGGAAGTGGGTCAAACGGTTTTTGGAGAGTTTCCTCATTGTTGTTTAATGTTTTGTATTAATTTTAATTTGTATCACTTGTTTGAATGTTAATTAGGTGGGTGCACCAGGTGATTAACAAATCTAGAAGGTGGTTTAGACTATTGAGAGACGTATCAAGTCCTACGGGTTCATCAAATAGATCCTGCTTTTTGATAGCAGTATTAGCAGTTCATATCGCATCCCAGATTGCCTTGTGCTGCATTTTGATCAAGTTAGTAATAAAATGCATAATAACTTATTAAATTAAATGCATAGATATGTGCAGTTCCTGTGCAGGTCCTGTTGTTTGAATGTTAATTAGGTGGGTGCACCAGGTGATTAACAAATCTAGAAGGTGGTTTAGACTATTGAGAGACGTATCAAGTCCTACAGGTTCATCAAATAGATCCTGCTTTTTGATAGCAGTATTAGCAGTTCATATCGCATCCCCGATTGCCTTGTGCTGCATTTTGATCAAGTTAGTAATAAAATGCATAATAACTTATTAAATTAAATGCATAGATAATTATGTGCAGTTCCTGTGCAGGTCCTAAATTCCTGTGTGTGGAGTGCAGTATGTAGGACTATTGCACTCCTAATTTGATATTCACTTGACAGCTTTGTGCGTTTATTGAGATGTTTGGTACCTATATCAACTATCAGTCCTAAATTCCTGTGTGTGGAGTGCAGTATGTAGGACTATTGCACCCCTAATTTGATATTTACTTGACAGCTTTGTGCGTTTATTGAAATTATACTAAAGAGTTGAAGGCTGAAGACTCTTTGTGTCTGGTGATATCGATAACTAGTTGATATAGATAAGGGAATAAAGAAACGTGTCAAAGCATAAGAAAAAAGCAAATGTAAATGCGCCTATGGAGTATAATCTGCTGAGAGAGGCTGAAGACTCTTTGTGTCTGGTGATATCGATAACTAGTTGATATAGATAAGGGAATAAAGAAACGTGTCAAAGCATAAGAAAAAATCAAATGTAAATGCGCCTATGGAGTATCTGCTAAGAAAGACCTCCCATTACGTTTGGAACTTTAGAAGTATGTAGTGCGTTAACGTCGATTTTATTAGGTATGGTTAAACACATTAAATAATGGATAACTCTTGGATGTCATAATAAATTCAAATCTCATTAATAAGAAAATACTTGTGAAACCCAATAACTTCACATGTTTTATTGGTTGTATTTTTAATGTATATTCATATCTATTGGATCATGGTGGGTTCTCAGTTTGGAAATCTCCCGTCCCGAAGATTATCAGGAGCAGAGATAACGAGTGAGATCAATGCGTGACTGATGACTTCCCAAACCTGGCTTGAGGTTATACCCAGAGGTTTGACGCGAGAAAGACTCTGTTAAAACATCTCCTAGAAAGTAAAATCCGAGGGAAAGTGAAAGAACGAAGATTGGATCCAGAGATCATCTTGGAGCTTACTTTTCACGAGATATAAATTTTATAGAACTCTTGGATGTCATAATAAATTCAAATCTCATTAATAAGAAATTACTTGTGAAACCCAATAACTTCACATGTTTTATTGGTTGTATGTATAATGTATATTCATATCTGATATCCATTATGTGTGGAACTATAACGTCATACATAGTGTATGTAACCGTACCACCTCTAAGATGTGAGACATATTTTTTTATGGCAAAATTAATTTCTTTGGATTTTTTAGTTTTTATTTCTTTCACTTCTTCATCTTTATCATGTGAGACTTTTTTTTGCAATGCCAGTTGTAATCTCTATGGCCGATGACTGGAAGGTATTTCAGACTTTTTTTTATCCACTAACAGACTGAATGTCATCCATGCCAATGGGCTTTGCTTGATGTGTTTCCAACATGATGTCTCACAATCTCACGGTCTGATCTTGAAGAATGTCGGGCAGATTTTCGACCCTGTTGTCCGTTCGGTCATGTGTTGCGGTTTTTGGATCTTGATAAGCAATATTGAGCATATTTGAGGTATGTTCGCTATGTTATTGACAGAATGACATTGCGAAATGGATGTCCTTATGTTGAAAACGAGTAAAGTTTTGACTGTTATGTTTGCCTTTGACATTCCATGAGAGGGTCATTGCCCCTTTTGGTTTTACACTTGTTTCCTACAAGTTGTTTTTTGTGTACTTGAAACTGGAATGTTTTTTACGCGTTCACGCAGAATTAGGTCTCCCGTGTCATCCTGGATTATTTTCTTCTTTTCTTTTTTTTCAAGTTGTTTTTTGTGTACTTGAAACTGGAATGTTTTTACGCGTTCACGCAGAATTAGGTCTCCCGTGTCATCCTGGATTATTTTCTTTTCTTTTTTTTTTGGGTGGGTGGGCTTGTGGTGTCGTATTTTGGCGATTCTATTTTCAATGTCTCTTTATCGCAAGTTGTTTTTTGTGTACTTGAAACTGGAATGTTTTTACGCGTTCACGCAGAATTAGGTCTCCCGTGTCATCCTGGATTATTTTCTTCTTTTCTTTTTTTTTGGGTGGGTGGGCTTGTGGTGTCGTATTTTGGCGATTCTATTTTCAATGTCTCTTTATCATGGCGATTTTTGCTTGTTTGGCTCTTTTCCATAGTTTTTCTCCGTCTTTTTCCACAGTTGTTTACCCCTATATCTACCGTATTAACTATTACATCCTCCCTATCACCCAGCAGAAGAGACGTCCACCAATCCATGTCCGGTCCTAAGCCAATAGCATCCTCTCGCCTATGCCGCACTAATGTTCATTTTTCACACATATTTAATGCTGGCGTTTACCACATTATTGGCGGAACTAATAGCTAATTACATGGCGGTCAAGAAAAAAGAGGAAAAAATCCCCATGTCCGGTCCTAAGCCAATAGCATCCTCTCGCCTATGCCGCACTAATGTTCATTTTTCACACATATTTAATGCTGGCGTTTAACAAAAACACATTATTGGCGGAACTAATATCTAATTACATGGCGGTCAAGAAAAAAGAGGAAAAAATCTGAGATCGGTCTATTTGGACTATTTAGAGTTTAGAGTATCTTGTGATCAACAATTAGCGATCGATACGGTTGTTGCCCATATCTAGCACCGCCCTGGTCCTAATATCCATGTTGTCTTGGGTGTTTCTTATAATAACCGTGTTTGGATGTGTGAATTTTCTTGTTGAAGATGTTCGGACAGTTTTCACAGGTATTATGTCGTTATTGTTGTTACATCCTTGTCCCGTGTTTGGATGTGTGAATTTTCTTGTTGAAGATGTTCGGACAGTTTTCACAGGTATTATGTCGTTATTGTTGTTACATCCTTGTCTATTTCTTTTTATTAATTTTCTTGGTGTCATCGGATGTTACATATTGGTTCTTGGACTTCTTGGATATATTTTGAATCATTTTCCATTTGCTGTGGCAGATTTGAGTACCATGTATTTTCTGATGACACGTGGAAATACAAATGTGTTCTTGTAATTTTAAAGGCAGTGAATTCCTCACTTATTTATTTTTCTCTAGTTTAGCTTTTAGGTATCACGTCTTTTCTTCTTTTTTACTGCGTCTATTTCCAATTTTTATTTGGGATCTTTGTTAGCTTGTCTTGGGTGTTTCTTATAATAACCGTGTTTGGATGTGTGAATTTTCTTGTTGAAGATGTTCGGACAGTTTTCACAGGTATTATGTTGTTATTGTTGTTACATCCTTGTCTCCTTGTCTATTTCTTTTTATTAATTTTATTGGTGTCATCGGATGTTACATATTGGTTCTTGGACTTCTTGGATATATTTTGAATCATTTTCCATTTGCTGTGGCAGATTTGAGTACCATGTATTTCCTGATGACACGTGGAAATACAAATGTGTTCTTGTAATTTTAAAGGCAATGAATTCCTCACTTATTTATTTTTCTCTAGTTTAGCTTTTAGGTATTACGTCTTTTCTTCTTTTTTACTGCGTCTATTTCCAATTTTTCTTTGGGATCTTTGTTAGCTTTGTTACATCCTTGTCTATTTCTTTTTATTAATTTTCTTGGTGTCATCGGATGTTACATATTGGTTCTTGGACTTCTTGGATATATTTGGAATCATTTTCCATTTGCTGTGGCAGATTTGAGTACCATGTATTTTCTGATGACACGTGGAAATGAATTCCTCACCTATTTCTTTTCCTCTAGTTTAGCTTTTAGGTATCACGTCTTTTCTTCTTTTTTACTGCGTCTATTTCCAATTTTTCTTTGGGATCTTTGTTAGCTTTTTGTCTTCCTCTTGATACCCTTCATCTAATGTCATTGTTAGCTATTATGTTTAAGACTGTCCAGGAAACCTGTCTGAAGTTTCCAACATTACAGTGACATCTACATCTAAATCTTCCTTTATTCCAGAACCTCGACAGTTCCTCTCCTCTTTTTACTTTCTATCACTACAGTATAGCGAGCTATACTAGTAATGAAAGTATTACAATCGGTCCAAATTTTCAAAATCGGGCAATGGTTGGAAATATCCGTTTTGGGATCCCCTGATGTCAAAAAAGTGGTTTTTGGCCCATGGTCCGTATGTACGTACTACATGGTCCGTACGTACGTATGTATGGCCCATGGTCCGTACGTACGTATGTATCTACGTACGTATGTACGTACTACAGGTTTAAATGGGAAAAATTAAAAAGGTGGTATACAAAATATCTCAAGAACGGTTTGCCAAATTTTCAAAATCGGGCAATGGTTGGAAATATCCGTTTTGGGATCCCCTGATGTCAAAAAAGTGGTTTTTGGCCCATGGTCCGTCTAATGTCTCCTCCCTTCTCCTATGAATTCCTCAGAAGATTCCTCATATGAATCACAAACTTCTCTCGTACATCCACAGTTCATTCCTTCTATGCGAAGTTCACCAAGTTCCTGCGAGATGTCCTAAGAATCTCGACATTCCCATTGTCCTTAACAATCTCGGTTCACATGGATCTCGGAAATTGAATTCCAAATCCTCATCCCGTTTCTTTTGTTCGTGAATCAATAGCAAGATGCATGTTGAAATACAATGCTCGAACCTATTAGGCTGCGTTGGTCTTTCGAACCGTCATCATTTGTATTCAAATTTGTGTTGGAAAACAATGTTTGCACATCGTCCGGCCAGTTCCCAGTATGATTTGACCGGGGCAACGTCTTTGTCAAAATAAATCAACTGTGACACAATCATGGCTTGGAGGTATTGTTGTTGTTATTGGCATTGTTGTTGTATGATGATGTCTATTCTGTGTATGATAATGGCAGTGTCGTGTCGTGAGATTTTCACAAGAGGAAGCTATAAACCGATAGGTATATAATTTGTCAAATAATTATTTGTTAAAATTTATGTTTACAACACTACTTTTATTATAAAAAATTCAAACAATTTTTACACTTAATTCGAATAATAAAACATACATTTGAACACTTAAAATAATTAAAACAAAAATAATTTGATCACAATGTTCATTTCACCGAGGTGTTCATTCTATCTCTCTTTGTCAAAATAAATCAACTGTGACACAATCATGGCTTGGAGGTATTGTTGTTGTTATTGGCATTGTTGTTGTGTGATGATGCCTATTCTGTGTATGATAATGACAGTGTTGTGTCGTGAGATTTTCACAAGGGGAACCGATAGGTATACAGTATCTCGATAAGTTTTGTCCACATATAGTCGACAGACGTCGGTCGACAATATGAATCTATGTTGTCGAGGTAGTGTGGACGGTGTCAGTTGACACCGATCGGCCGTCGACTATGTGAGGACACAGCTTTAGAATCCAGGTGGAATACTCCCGGAATCACTTACCTACTATGTATATTCAGTGGTGAAGGGGTGGTGAGAAAATGAGGACACAGCTTTAGAATCCAGGTGGAATACTCCCGGAATCACTTACCTACTAGGTATCTATCAGTGGTGAAGGGGAGGTGAGAAAACCCCGTAGAGAGGAAGGGACGTTGGGCTTCCCTTACTTTCAAGGAAGATACACCACTGATATGTGTCCACTTGTCTGCTTTGATTCCGAAAAACCCCTCAAGGCAGTATAAAGTTCCTAATTACTTCTTGTATTATTTTGTGGCATTTGCCTGCGGCCTATACTTTTATATTTGCTGTCATGTCTTTAGATTTGCTTCAAATATGTATGTCTTCCCAATATCATCGATTGGTTTGATTGTTATTGAATTGTTGCTATGTTTCGTTTAGGATTCTTCTTTCTGATTTTTAATTCAATTAGTGAAGCGTCCATTGTCGTTAACTGAGGTCAGCGGCACTTTGTCGGTTCAATACAATTCCAATACATATTTTCTTCTTGTTCTTTTAAAGCGGAGTTGATCATTTCGAGTTTAAATTTAATTTGTGGGCCCGGTCAACAGCTATACGGAAGAGTGGCTTGAAATCCAGGTGTTATTGCCAAAGGCTGGAAATAATGTTGCGTGTATTGATTTATAGAAACACTAATGGAATCAAAAGATTCCCTTTATAATCAATTGAACTGTGTTTGCATGTGAGAACTGATGAGAACCTCTTTAATTAGAAAGAACTAAAAGTCCGATATTAGAAGCAGTTCGTTATAGAGACCAAATCAGTTCATTACATAGACCTATTAGCATAGGCAAATGCAACACTAACTAATGTACATCGAATATTATTAATTATAATAGGCAATGCAATAAAAATGTACATCCTAGAAACTAGAATATCCTGGACTCGCAGTTCATATTAATGAAATAATGATACTATCCCGGTCTGGAACATAGTACTACATGTAACTGTATCTCCCATGAAAGTCTACATAATTAGCTCATGGTATACTACGAGTCATTGATCAACTATTTGACCATATAAAGAAAAAAACCACTAGCAAACTATTCAATGACCAAACCCAACGGGTTATCCTAGAGAAAAGTATCGGATTACCCTGTCACCTATGATGAAAGTGAAACACCCAACAGCCTAGACAAACTAGACATGGTGATGAAAACGATATCACTGTTAATTTAGCAGAAAATTGAGAACTGAGGAAAAAAAGTGGCTGTACTTTGACACCTATGGAGGAAAAAATGCTAGCGTTCTTGGAATATTGATGGTTGATTGCCTTGTGTAAAATCAAAAATAATCCAAATTCCAACACAAAGTTGACAAAACAAGTACGCAAACATGCGAGTATTCGACGAAATCTCTGTCGTGATGAGAACCTTCTCAAAATACAACGGAACTATCTACGACACAGAACACACAAATACAATTAAGATTTACCACTTAAAATACAAGAATCTACCACATAAAATACTCTACTAAGTAAAACAAATCCACCACAAATCCAAACACAAGACAGCAAAGAACTTGGCTCTCCTTGTAGATAATCTACACAAAGTCAGACGAGTCAACGATTAAAAGACACAAATAACGATGAAAAGATCAAACGATCACCAATCCATCCTGGAGGTACACCTAAATCTGCAACTCCTCCAAACAAGGAATATAGAATACGTTGACAGTGAAATAAAAAAAAAGAAGAAGGAATAAAAGCAGAAAAAACTGGTCGACCTTGTGAACAGGTATGGAAAAGCCCCCGTCTTGCCCGTCCTGCGAGGAAACTAGATCTGTCTTGAACTGAGTGGAAAGCTCGACGTATATAACGGTGGTTAACTTTGTGTCTGAGATTAGATTTATGTCTCGTGAGATTGGATCAGGGTCGGACCAAACCAAAGTTGGTTCTTTCAAGTGTTTTTCAGACGTTACCAAACACTGACATAAGATTGTAGATATGTAGAGGTGTGTCCAAACATAGTCGACCGACGAAGTGAAACAATGTTGTCGAGGCAGTGGACGGCTCAGTCGACATCGATCGACGCGTGACGTTCGGTCGAATATGTGTGGACAGTGGACACTCCTTAATAAACTGAAATAGTGCCAGCCTAGTTAGCTTGGTTGGTGGCGCGTCTGCCTTGTAAGCGCTAAGTTGCGGCCAGCGGCACTTTGTCGGTTCAATACAATTCCAATACATATTTTCTTCTTGTTCTTTTAAAGCGGAGTTGATCATTTCGAGTTTAAATTCAATTTGTGGGCCCGGTCAACAGCTATACGGAAGAGTGGCTTGAAATCCAGGTGTTGTTGCAAATGGCTGGAAGTAATGTTGCGCGTATTGATTTATAGAAACACTAATGGAATCAAAAGATTCCCTTTATAATCAATTGAACCGTGTTTGCATGTGAGAACTGATGAGAACCTCTTCAATTAGAAAGAACTAAAAGTCCGATAATAGAAGCAGTTCGTTATAGAGACCAAATCAGTTCATTACGTAGACCTATTAGCATAGGCAAATGCAAAACTAACTAATGTACATCGAATATTATTCATAATAATAGGCAATGCAATAAAAATGTATATCCTAGAAATGTTGTTGTTGTTGTTGTTGTTGTTGTTGTTGTTGTTGTTGTTGTTGTTGTTGTTGTTGTTGTTGTTGTTGTTGTTGCGGTGGAGCTGCACCGGCACCAAGGGGGGTTTTTCGGCTAGGTTGTCGTACAGTTTGGACAAGAAAGTCAATCGAGTGCAAATGGTGCCATCACCAACATTGTTTGTGGCAGAAGTAAGGGAGCTTTAACAGCTAGGTTGTTGTTGCGGTGGATCTGCACCGGCACCTAGGTTGTCGTACAGTTTGTTTGAAAATGATGAAAGTTTACGATGTCTGATGTGCTTTTCCAATTTGATCCAATTCGCAAGATTAACGCCTAACGATCAAATGTGTGTCTAAGATATGCTATCAATGCTATCTATCATGTGTTGATCCACTTTTTCTTTTCCATGATTTTCAAATTTCATATCTAGAAACGGACTCGGATGCACCGAACCAAATCAGGTTCGTTAGGCAGATTCCAGCAATATTTCTAGTGGTGATTTTACAAATGCTATCAATGCTATCTATCATGTGTTGATCCACTTTTTCTTTTCCATGATTTTCAAATTTCATATCTAGAAACGGACTCGGATGCATCGAACCAAATCAGGTTCGTTAGGCAGATTCCAGCAATATTTCTAGTGGTGATTTTACATATGCATCGAACCAAATCAGGTTCGTTAGGCAGATTCCAGCAATATTTCTAGTGGTGATTTTACATGTTTATCATTGGCGTTCATTGCCTGTTCAGTTTTAACTAGACGTTCAGGGTGGTTGACAAAAATTTCAGAAGTCTTTAATTCCTGATGTACCGATAGGTCAGTATCTCGATAAGTTGTGTCCACATATAGTCGACGGCCGTCGGTCGACAATATGAATCTATGTTGTCGAGGTAGTGTGGACGGTGTCAGTTGACACCGATTATCCGTCGACTATATGCGAACACAGCTTTAGAATCCAGGTGGAATACTCCCGGAATCACTTACCTACTAGGTATCTATCAGTGGTGAAGGGGAGGTGAGAAACGATTTTACAAGTTTATCATTGGCGTTCATTGCCCGTTCAGTTTTAACTAGACGTTCAGGGTGGTTGACAAAAATTTCAGAAGTCTTTAATTCCTGATGTTTTTTTTTCTGTAAGACGGTTTATCTCAAGCTAGTAGGTCGTTTGCGCCGATTGTGTCAATTGATTGTGGTTTTTGGAAAAACTTCCGAGTCTGTTTTAGGTAAGTTAGGGTTTTCTCCCATAGAATGTGTGTGTGGAATTGTTAATCCAGACAGTGAAACACTTGGACGGACAATTCGAATTTTGTTCCATAATTTCATTTGTTAAATATGGGCATTTGTAATGTTTTTCGATCGTCTTTTTCCGAAAGTATTGACTATTGACCATTATAGGTGCTATTAATATGAAGTTATTAACAAACTATTAAACGTCTAAAATAAATACTAGTGTTAGACGGACAATTCGAATTTTGTTCCATAATTTCATTTGTTAAATATGGGCATTTGTAATGTTTTTCGATCGTCTTTTTCCGAAAGTGACTATTGACCATTATAGGTGCTATTAATATGAAGTTATTAACAAACTATTAAACGTGTAAAATAAATACTAGTATAAGTGGGTACGGTAACATGTGTTATTGCTTACTTACAATAATTAAGGTAATTACCATAATTAAGAGCGTTTTCTCGGCTTTTTCTACGTTGTCGTGTCCAGAATTTGCAGGCAATTTTGAATTTAATGATACACACTGTTTAAATATTGTTTTATTTATCTTGCGTTATCTTTAAATTATTTTAAATTAATTGTTCACACATGCCTGCGTTTTCCACTTTCGACTCTCGTGCCGTTTTGGAATGTTTGGTGAACTTCTTTCCATGTTTGATGATCTTGTTTGTATGTTTCTTGATATTATTTTTATATTTTGATGAAGATGTTTCTACAAAGTGGATTTTGAAATGTGAACAATGCGTGATATGATTTTCGCGATGGTTTTGCTGAAAATTTCTCCGGTTTATCTAATTAGTAGGCGGAATGAGGCAGTTTTATGTTAATGTCAAAGAATATAATGTATTTATTTTAATTTAACATAAAAATACAAATAATACTCTAATGTTAATACTCTATGTTTAATGTTAATACTCTTGGAAGAATTATTAAGGAATTAATGCCGTATTCAGTGATTGTCGGATGTTTGAAAAATATCTCATTGATCAGTGCTAAATATGTTCATTGTACAATCTTCATAAATCCATTGGTTTACAACTACTTTACATTTTATTAAAGCTTAATGTCAAAGAATATAATGTATTTATTTTAATTTAACATAAAAATACAAATAATACTCTAATGTTAATACTCTATGTTTAATGTTAATGTTAATACTCTTGGAAGAATTATTAAGGAATTAATGCCGTATTCAGTGATTGTCGGATGTTTGAAAATAATATAATGTATTTATTTTAATTTAACATAAAAATACAAATAATACTCTAATGTTAATACTCTATGTTTAATGTTAATACTCTTGGAAAAATTATTAAGGAATTAATGCCGTATTCAGTGATTGTCGGATGTTTGAAAAATATCTCATTGATCATTGCTAAATATGTTCATTGTACAATCTTCATAAATCCATTGGTTTACAACTACTTTACATTTTATTAAAGCTTTACTAGTTCTGGCATACGAGGGTAAAAATCTATGGAATCTCGATATTTATCGAGCAATTCTTTCTTATCTCAAGACACCAGCTAGGAATCGAGTACAGGAACAATGGAAGCACTGCCACACGACTAGTTTGATCGCAATTAAAGCTCTCTCGGAGTGATACATTAGTCGATATAGCTTTGGGGGGAAAAAGTTGGCAATAGTTCTTCTACTGGGTATATTGCATAGCAATCCTTTCACGGTATCTTTACTATATTATGTAAAAGTGAGATCCAGATCATTTATAAACTGATCGCTCTATCTCCAAAACCCGAACATCTAGAAAGCCGAAATTTAATAGAAGTAGGATTTAAAAAATAAAAAATCCTAATAAGTTCTAGATGTAGAGGAAGAGAGGGTTTTGCCGGAATCCAAACCGATCTCGAGTTATGGTCGATTTTCTCCTGGAAAGCTGAAATTCGGTAGGGATAGGGGAAGTAGGATTTAAAAAATAAAAAATCCTAATAAGTTCCAGATGTCCAAAAAGAGAGGATTTTGCTGGAATCTAAACTGATCTCGAGTTATGATCAACTTTCCGTGTTCCGTGGCAAAGCACGGGCAACTTGCTAGTATGCCTATTTCTCTATTCTACATTTATGTTCAAGCTGTGTACCTACTTACGGCTGGCTTTCCTCCTATCCTGTCTTCATTCTCTCTTCGATTTCGGGACGATAAGACCCTAGCAGTTACAGTTCCCTCTGTCAAACTTCTTTAAAAAAAAATGAAATGGTGGTTTAGAATTCTTGATAGTGGTATACAATTCTTTCTGTAGTCCCTACCCTGGGTAATACATACCTTCTAATAGTTTGAACTTGATCTTTCGGATTTCGACAAGCATCTGGCATCGTGACTACACATTTCATGCTTTAATGTTTACGTCCTCCAAGTTGAAGCTTAGCATACACGGCAAAATCCATAATGCTCATGTTATCTGAGTGTATTTGTCAAATGACAAACGAATTACACAACCTTCGTCTTCTTCTAATAAACCAACACAATCGATCAATCGATAAGGTGCCATACAGTAAGGCCCAGAAGTTCTAGTAGATCCCTTAATTCTGGAAAAGCTGGAATTTGTGCAGTATGAAATTTTGATTGTAAATTTTTCCATTTTGATTGTTCCTGAGGATATGAAAGGACTTATCCTTAGAAACAAGAGGCAAGACTTCTGGCTCTAAAGAAAGTGACTATCCTAGAAGTACATCTAAAGAAAGGGACCCTGGCTCTAAAGAAAGGGACTATCCTAGTAGTCCCTGGCTCTAAAGAAAGAGTAATGGAATTCTGATCTTATCCTTAGGAACAAAGTGCCAACTTCCATAGGAAGGGGTCTATTCTTAGAAACAATCGGCATTGAAAATTCCTGGCCGTTCAGAAATTAAGGGATATACGAGTATCAGGAACTTCTGAGCCATACTGTATATCCCATCAATCAAAGCTTCGATTTCCAACCCTATGTGTTCAACAAAGACAGTCTTGTCCCAGGTCTTTATACTTGAAGATGACTGGGTCCTTATCTCATTGGTTCTGTTTTTTTTTTTTGTAAAGTCCAAGGTCGCCCAAGGTTTAATGGGTAGGTACCTGGTACTTGGTTGGGTTTAAAGTTTAATGAGTAGTCTGAATGTTCGACTGTTTACAAGAAATATTCAAAGGATCGTGTTTCTTGTTGGTCTTTATTAGTGAGGTATGTTTTGAGGATACTACTTCCTCGTATTCTCTGGTTCGAGTATTTTTTGGATCTTCTTGTATTTGTTCTTAGTCTTCTTTTTCTTCTTCTTCTTCTTCTTCTTCTTCTTCTTCTAGTGAGGTATGTTTTGAGGATACTACTTCCTCGTATTCTCTGGTTCGAGTATTTTTTGGATCTTCTTGTATTTGTTCTTAGTCTTCTTCTTGTTTCTCCTTATTTCTCTTCGTCTTGTTCTTGTTCCTTCTCTTCTAATTCTTCTTCCTCTCCTCCTTCTTCTTCCTCATTGTTCTCCTCCTCCCTCTCCTCCTCCCTCTTCTTCTTCTTCCTCCTTTTCTTCTCCTTCTTCTATTTCTTCTCCTTCTCCTATTTCTTCTTTCATAAAGTGTTTCTCCTTATTTCTCTTCGTCTTGTTCTTGTTCCTTCTCTTCTAATTCTTCTTCCTCTCCTCCTTCTTCTTCCTCATTGTTCTCCGCCTTCCTCTCCTCCTCCCTCTTCTTCTTCTTCCTCCTTTTCTTCTCCTTCTCCTATTTCTTCTTTCATAAAGTTTTTTTTTTATTGGACTCCACAGCGTTCGTTAAAGTTCCCTTCACGTTGGACTCGTTACTCTTCTTGGTAGAACATAACTTGGAATCTTCCTTCTCTCTCTCTCTCTCTCTCTCTCTCTCTCTCTCTTTTTTTTTTCTCTCTCTCTCTCTTTTATGTTCGTGATTGATTGGGTCATTAAAAAAGATTCTGCATACCTCCTGTGGCGGAATACACAAATGGGTTTTAATTTAACGGAACTTTGAAAAGCGCCTTGTTTAAATTGAGAGTGGGATCGTTTGTAAACTGAATTCCTATCCCATAATGTGAGTGCTTGGTTTGAATTTGTCTCGGAAATCTCAGGATGAGTGTTTCTTTGTAGATAGTTTTGCCATAATGCTAGCATTCCTAGTTCGTATTTTGTTTAAATTTGTCTCAGAATGAGTTATCGTTTGTAAACTGAATTCCTATCCCATAATGTGAGTGCTTGGTTTGAATTTGTCTCGGAAATCTCAGGATGAGTGTTTCTTTGTAGGTAGTTTTGCCATAATGCTAGCATTCCTAGCTCGTATTTTGTTTAAATTTGTCTCAGAATGAGTATGTTTTTTTTTTACGTATTCTTGAGAGTATGTTTTTGTAGATCTTTGTAAAGTTTTCGTAGGTTTTCCTCAAATTTCAAATCCTTTGATCGAAGCTCTTTTCTGTCAAGCCAGAGATTGGTGGTTCGATCCCTTGTTCTTTAAACGAAGTCATCACACATCAATCATTCTCTCAAGGAGCTAACAGACTTTGAAAGCGTCTAAAGGCAGGGGCCCTCGTTCAAAGTCAAGCACCTTCTGCTGTCTTGCAGAGTTCAATGTGCGTTCAAAAGTCATCAACTACCATCATCATCAAAAAGTTTTCGTAGGTTTTCCTCAAATTTCAAATCCTTTGATCGAAGCTCTTTTCTGTCAAGCCAGAGATTGGTGGTTCGATCCCTTGTCCTTTAAACGAAGTCATCACACATCAATCATTCTCTCAAGGAGCTAACAGACTTTGAAAACGTCTAAAGGCAGGGGCCCTCGTTTCTGAAAGTCAAGCACCTTCTGCTGTCTTGCAGAGTTCAATGTGCGTTCAAAAGTCATCAACTACCATCATCAAAAGGCAGGGGCCCTCGTTCAAAGTCAAGCACCTTCTGCTGTCTTGCAGAGTTCAATGTGCGTTCAAAAGTCATCAACTACCATCATCGTCAACTATCATCACGTCTTCATTATTCATTAGCGTCATCAGGTCATCACATTCATCTCCTTGATTGTGCCAGTAAACTCATAAACCATCAGGTCATTTAAACTGCTGCAGTTTCCACGCCAATACCCGTATACTTATAGTAATACTTATGCTTATATTTATACTTATATAGGAGCAAAACGTACATCTGATGATCATCAGGTCATCACATTCATCTCCTTGATTGTGCCAGTAAACTCATAAACCATCAGGTCATTTAAACTGCTGCAGTTTCCACGCCAAGACCCGTATACTTATAGTAATACTTATGCTTATATTTATACTTATATAGGAGCAAAACGTACATCTGATGGGTCTGGAACATAGTACTACATGTAACTGTATCTCCCATGAAAGTCTACATAATTAGCTCATGGTATACTACGAGTCATTGATCAACTACCTATTTGACCATATAAAGGAAAAAAGAACCATTAGCAAACTATTCAATGACCAAACCCAACGGGTTATCCTAGAGAAAAGTATCGGATTACCCTGTCACCTATGATGAAAGTGAAACACCCAACAGCCTAGACAAACTAGACATGGTGATGAAAATGATATCACTGTTAATTTAGCAGAAAATTGAGAACTGAGGAAAAAAAGTGGCTGTACTTTGACACCTACAAGGAAAAAAATGCTAGCGTTCTTGGAATATTGAAGGTTGATTGCCTTGTGTAAAATCAAAAATAATCCAAATTCCAACACAAAGTTGACAAAACAAGTACGCAAACATGCGAGTATTCGACGAAATCTCTGTCGTGATGAGAACCTTCTCAAAATACAACGGAACTATCTACGACACAGAACACACAAATACAATTAAGATTTACCACTTAAAATACAAGAATCTACCACATAAAATACTCTACTAAGTAAAACAAATCCACCACAAATCCAAACACAAGACAGCAAAGAACTTGGCTCTCCTTGTAGATAATCTACACAAAGTCAGACGAGACAACGATTAAAAGACACAAATAACGATGAAAAGATCAAACGATCACCAATCCATCCTGGAGGTACACCTAAATCTGCAACTCCTCCAAACAAGGAATATAGAATACGTTGACAGTGAAATAAAAAAAAAGAAGAAGGAATAAAAGCAGAAAAAACTGGTCGACCTTGTGAACAGGTATGGAAAAGCCCCCGTCTTGCCCGTCCTGCGAGGAAACTAGATCTGTGTTGAACTGAGTGGAAAGCTCGACGTATATAACGGTGGTTAACTTTGTGTCTGAGAGTAGATTTATGTCTCGTGAGATTGGATCAGGGTCGGACCAAACCAAAGTTGGTTCTTTCAAGTGTTTTTCAGACGTTACCAAACACTGACATAAGATTGTAGATATGTAGAGGTGTGTCCAAACATAGTCGACCGACGAAGTGAAACAATGTTGTCGAGGCAGTGGACGGCTCAGTCGACATGATTTATGTCTCGTGAGATTGGATCAGGGTCGGACCAAACCAAAGTTGGTTCTTTCAAGTGTTTTTCAGACGTTACCAAACACTGACAAGATTGTAGATATGTAGACCCTAAAGGTGTGTGCAAACATAGTCGACCGACGAAGTGAAACAATGTTGTCGAGGCAGTGGACGGCTCAGTCGACAGCGATCGACGCGTGACGTTCGGTCGAATATGTGTGGACAGTGGACACTCCTTAATAAACTGAAATAGTGCCAGCCTAGTTAGCTTGGTTGGTGGCTTTTAAATTAATTGTTCACACATGCCTGCGTTTTCCACTTTCGACTCTCGTGCCGTTTTGGAATGTTTGGTGAACTTCTTTCCATGTTCGATGATCTTGTTTGTATGTTTCTTGATATTATTTTTATGTTTTGATGAAGATGTTTCTACAAAGTGGATTTTGAAATGTGAACAATGCGTGATATGATTTTCGCGATGGTTTTGCTGAAAATTTCTCCGGTTTCTTTCCATCTAATTAGTAGGCGGAATGAGGCAGTTTTATGTTAATGTCAATACACATTTCATGCTTTAATGTTTACGTCCTCCAAGTTGAAGCTTAGCATACACGGCAAAATCCATAATGCTCATGTTATCTGAGTGTAGGTATTTGTCAAATGACAAACGAATTACATAACCTTCGTCTTCTTCTAATAACCAACACAATCGATCAATCGATAAGGTGCCATACAGTATGGCCCAGAAGTTCTAGTAGATCCCTTAATTTTGAAAAAGCTGGAATTTGTGCAGTATGAAATTTTGATTGTAAATTTTTCCATTTTGATTGTTCCTGAGGATATATGAAAGGACTTATCCTTAGAAACAAGAGGCAAGACTTCTGGCTCTAAAGAAAGTGACTATCCTAGAAGTACATCTAAAGAAAGGGACCCTGGCTCTAAAGAAAGGGACTATCCTAGTAGTCCCTGGCTCTAAAGAAAGAGTAATGGAATTCTGATCTTATCCTTAGGAACAAAGCGCCAACTTCCATAGGAAGGGGTCTATTCTTAGAAACAATCGGCATTGAAAATTCCTGGCCGTTCAGAAATTAAGGGATATACGAGTATCAGGAACTTCTGAGCCATACTGTATATCCCATCAATCAAAGCTTCGATTTCCAACCCTATGTGTTCAACAAAGACAGTCTTGTCCCAGGTCTTTATACTTGAAGATGACTGGGTCCTTATCTCATTGGTTCTGTTTTTTTTTTGTAAAGTCCAAGGTCGCCCAAGGTTTAATGGGTAGGTACCTGGTACTTGGTTTGGTTTAAAGTTTAATGAGTAGTCTGAATGTTCGACTGTTTACAAGAAATATTCAAAGGATCGTGTTCCTTGTTGGTCTTTATTAGTGAGGTATGTTTTGAGAATACTACTTCCTCGTATTCTCTGGTTCGAGTATTTTTTGGATCTTCTTGTATTTGTTCTTAGTCTTCTTCTTTGAACATCTAGAAAGCCGAAATTTAATAGAAGTAGGATTTAAAAAATAAAAAATCCTAATAAGTTCTAGATGTAGAGGAAGAGAGGGTTGTGCCGGAATCCAAACCGATCTCGAGTTATGGTCGATTTTCTCCTGGAAAGCTGAAATTCGGTAGGGATAGTCCTAATATATTCCAGATGTCCAAAAAGAGAGGATTTTGCTGGAATCTAAACTGATCTCGAGTTATGATCAACTTTCCGTGTTCCGTGGCGAAGCACGGGCAATTTGCTAGTATGCCTATTTCTCTTTCACCAAACGATGTAAACCGCTGTTTTGCATATTGCCTGGAGGTCAGTCAGCTAATTTTCGTACTCCTTATTGCCAAGAACTAGGCTGTCAACAAAATAATTAATTCAAAGTTTTCTTTTTTCAAGATTTTAGATTAATTGCTGTTCCGCGCCGCCTCTAAGTACATACATATGTAGGTACTTTTTGCCAAAGTAGGTAAAGATAGCTAGTTAATGAGAAAAAGGCACCCTAAAGATACTTAATGAGAAAACGTAGGTAGGTACCTATACCTACCTAGACGTAACAAACGATGTAAACCGCCGTTTTGCATATTGCCTTATGGTCAGTCAGCTAATTTTCGCACTCCTTATGGCCAATCAGTTGAATTTTGTATAATCAGTTTTTCAGGTATACCCTTTGGCAAGGTTGCTCTTTGATGGTATCCGGATGGTTGACCATCTGGTCAATCGTGTCCTGCCTGCTTTTCCCGGCCTCACTCGGGCTAGGTGTTTAAGGAGACTTGTCGCCGGATGAAGTGCAAAATCTCCGTTACGTGACATACTGTACATACATGATATAGGGCGTTTCATCGATCCGATGTTGCCGCATTTGTCCCAATTGGTCCCAGGCATGTTGAGCTCCTCATGTGACTTGTCAGTCCGGCCTTTGATCTGCATGTCCGCCCACATCGCGGGCATGTGTGTTGACTTGAGATGGTCGCGGGGGCGGCAGGTGTTGCTACCGGCATCTGGGTGGTTGAGGAGACTCCTGCTTGCGGAATTTTTAGTGGTCTAAGGTCATGGTTAGGACAAAAGTGACATAGATAATATAAGCCTCATAACCAACCTCAGTGGTGTAGTGGTTAGCGCCGTGGACGTCGGATCTGGAGGTTGGTGGTTCGAGCCCAAGTCAAATTTAGCGTAGTGCATTAAGGCCCAAGTCAAGTGATAAAATTTAGCGTAGTGCATTAAGCAGGGAACGACATTTGTAACAAGCATTTATGCTTAACACAATTAATATTCCTTTCATACAAGCTGACCCAAAGCACAGGGCTGCCAAATGGATGTCTCTCTCATGGCAAAAAATCATGTGTGAAGAAGAGCTAGGTGATACATAGGTGTCTGTCTCTTTCCACGATTCCATGATCCCGCAGGCGCACAAATCTTCGCATCGGTAGTAAACGGACCCGCAACCGAAAGAGGTACACGCAACAAAACCCAACAGAAAATATATCGAACCATAAAACCCATCATCGATATCTCACGGCCCCGCGGGTGTCATAAACGGCTTAGCAAGTAGCGGCAAGCAGCTGAAATAGATAACACGATATCGAATTCCAGTTTTATGACGGAAACTGAAGATTACTTTTGAGGTGAGTTGGTCGTGCCGACAGTATGGCAAGTCGCTTTATTTCTGTGCCTAATCTAATCTCTTGGATGATGAGAGTACATACAGAGAGTTTTACGATTACAACTGCAGCACAATTTGATTGCAAGTATCGAATATGTTTACTTGAAACCCAAGTAACCTCCTCGGCTAGGTCGTGGGTTCGATTCCCGCCTGGGACGGATTTTATCCTGAACAAGATACTCAAGCAACCTCATTTTTACTAGATACTCAAGTTAGGTCGCGGTTTTGATTCCCGCCCGGAGCGGATTTTATCCTGAACAGATAAGTTCTCGGAACGGGTGGCTTTCTCCTATCCTATCTTCCTTCTCTCTTCGCTTTCGAGACGATAAGACCTTAGCAGTTACAGTTCCCTCTATCAAACCTCTAGAAAAAAGCAACCTCCGTGCCCGAGTGGGTGTCACACGAGGTGTGGTCCCGAGTTTGAATCCAGGTGGATTAGAAGTTTTTTCACCAAGCTTGAAGTTCGGGATTCACTCAGTCTCGTGAGAAACGTATAACTACCTGTTATAGCGACTAGTGGATTTAGTGATGGTGTGGCATTACCACGCGGGTGTCATAAACGGCTTAGCAAGTAGCGGCAAGCAGCTGAAATAGATAACACGATATCGAATTCCAGTTTTATGACGGAAACTGAAGATTACTTTTGAGGTGAGTTGGTCGTGCCGACAGTATGGCAAGTCGCTTTATTTCTGTGCCTAATCTAATCTCTTGGATGATGAGAGAACATACTACATACAGAGTGTTTTACGATTACAACTGCAACACAATTTGATTGCAGCTATCGAATATGTTTACTTGAAACCCAAGTAACCTCCTCGGCTAGGTCGTGGGTTCGATTCCCGCCCGGGGCGGATTTTATCCTGAACAAGATACTCAAGCAACCTCATTTTTACTAGATACTCAAGTTAGGTCGCGGTTTCGATTCCCGCCCGGGGCGGATTTTATTCTGAACAGATAAGTTCTCGGAACGGCTGGCTTTCTCTTATCCTATCTTCCTTCTCTCTTCGCTTTCGAGACGATAAGACCTTAGCAGTTACAGTTCCCTCTGTCAAACCTCTAGAAAAAAGCAACCTCCGTGCCCGAGTGTGGGTGTCACACGAGGTGTGGTCCCGAGTTCGAATCCAGGTGGATTAGAAGTTTTTTTTCACCAAGCTTGAAGTTCGGGATTCGCTCAGTCTCGTGAGAAACGTATAACTACCTGTTGTAATCGAATAGCGAGTAGTGGATTTAGTGATGGTGGCATTACCTCGGGTGGCTTTCTCTTATCCCATCTTCCTTCTCTCTTCGCTTTCGAGACGATAAGACCTTAGCAGTTACAGTTCCCCCTGTCAAACCTCTAGAAAAAAGCAACCTCCGTGCCCGAGTGGGTGTCACACAAGGTGTGGTCCCGAGTTCGAATCCAGGTGGATTAGAAGTTTTTTCACCAAACTTGAAGTTCGGGATTCGCTCAGTCTCGTGAGAAACGTATAACTACCTGTTATAATCGAATAGCGAGTAGTGGATTTAGTGATGGTGGCATTACCAGTGTAAAAGTAAAAAGATTGATATCGGAGGCACTTGGCGTCAGTTAATAAAATATCTTTTACATTTCTTCTTCCAATCGCAACTGGACAGACACTTCAAGGTGATATTTTTGGCAACTCTTTTGGCTTTGAAAGTTGGCTCATAGGTATTCGAGAACGTGTTAAAACCGAAGGGACTCACCCTTTTACCGAGTATTACTGTTCAGGATTAGCTCTCCTGTGTAAAAGTAAAAAGATTGATACCGGAGGCACTTGGCGTCAGTTAATAAAATATCTTTTACATTTCTTCTTCCAATCGCAACTGATGGACAGACACTTCAAGGTGATGTTTTTGGCAACTCTTTTGGCTTTGAAAGTTGGCTCATAGGTATTCGAGAACGTGTTAAAACCGAAGAGACTCACCCTTTTACCGAGTATTACTGTTTTGGATTAGCTCCCTGCTAGGAGCCCAGTTCATTGTTTCCCAAAATAAGGTCACCCAAAAATAAAAGACCAATTGTTTTCCAAATATTACCTACTTCATATTGAAAAGTGAAACACCATTGCGACCAATATGATCAGGGACGACAAAGGCTGCGACCTTGGACGAAATTATCTAGGGTAGTAAGACGACCTTGGGGTTGAAAGGAAAATGAGAATCAAAATTGATTCAATCAAGGACGAAGTTCTTACAATTGGAATGATGTAGGGTAAACATCATGGTGATAATTGGGACAATTAGAGTTTTGATCCATGTTTAGTGTTTACGTTACACATTACTGTTTGTTTGACCAAGAACAATTCCTTGGTGCTCACTCATTTGTTGGGGTTTTTGAAATTGAATGTGAAAAGTTGACAAGTTAGATACCTACTGCCTTGGCGGGAAACACCCTTGTACCTAGCTATATCTGTCATTTAAGTAATTTCACAAATAAATAAATTAAATAATATAGGTATACTTTCTTTATTATAGGATAAGCAAAGTAAAAAGTTGTGAAGTAGAGACTGGTCGTTGCTAGGTACAAAATTATTTACATACAAATTTTGTATAAAAAATCCATGATTGTGGAAGAGTTCCTTCACGGATAAAGAGGAGCTATGAAAATTTTCATGAAAATTGCACATTCCCATCTAAAAGATCCATTTGATTTTCCCCGCTAGCACAGCACATTTAGGACATCTAATCTACCAACATTTATCGAACAATTCCTTGGTGCTCACTCATTTGTTGGGGTTTTTGAAATTGAATGTGAAAAGTTGACAAGTTAGATACCTACTGCCTTGGCGGAAAACACCCTTGTACCTAGGTATATCTGTCATTTATGTAATTTCACAAATAAATAAATTAAATAATATAGGTATACCTACTTTCTTTATTTTAAGATAAGCAAAGTAAAAAGTTGTGATGTGAAGTAGAGACTGGTCGTTGCTATTAGGTACAAAATGATTTACATAGGTACAAATTTTGTATAAAAAATCCATGATTGTGGAAGAGTTCCTTCACGGATAAAGAGGAGCTATGAAAATTTTCATGCAAATTGCACATTCCCATCTAAAAGATCCAGCTGATTTTCCCCCCTAGCACAGCACATTTAGGACATCTAATCTACCAACATTTATCCAGAAAGCATTGAGCAGATACCTGACCAGAGCTTCAATCACGGGAATTAACTTTTTCGGGTTTAACCTAGAAATTATTCATGGTGTTGAGGCATAAACAGGGGATGACCCATATAAAAACACTAGGTCTCATTATTGTTGTTAAACAAAAACTGAGAAATATGTGTCAACACAGTAAACACTTCTTTTGTTCAGCATTTAGCATAATCACAACAGAATTAGAACATGGAGAGGTAGAAGAATTGAATCCATCAAAGGCGTGTATATATTGGACCAAATTGAATAACATTTTCAAGGGTGAGAAGAATTTTAACGTCACCTTAGCGTTAGAGTGGACAATGGGCGTATTGTATAACTGAACCTGATTGAGCACAGTTAGCAGAAACAGTATTACCTCATGGAATTGACGAAAATATAAAGAAAAATAAAGTTACTGCTTTGTTTCTAGTTTCTATCAGTTGCAAAAACAATCAAATTCTACAAATTTTGGTGGAGACGCCTCAACTACCAATCAAATGTCCTTGAGTGTTGTTTCTATAATTTTCAGTTATAGGTACCTACGACCCATTTATTTTCAAGCATGTTTAATTTTACCTTTTGTAATTAAGATGCTTGATAGGGGGAACTGTAACTGCAAAGGTCTTATCGTCCCGAAAGCAAAGAGAGAAGGAACACCGGATAGGAGAAAGCCAACCGTTCCCAGAACGAAACAGATCTACCCCGGGCGGGAATCGAAACTGCGACCTAGTGCTTAGAAGTTATAACACGCTACCAACCAAAAGCTGACTAGGCATTTTATTTATTTTAATTTCAGAGAAACTCATTTTGATGAGTGTTACCACTGGACCAATCGGTTTTCTAATTTCCATTTCCAATACATATTATCTATCTTTAAATAAATAATCACCACAATTACGTTCACATACCCCACATACCACAAATTGTAGGTTGGGTGGATGAGCCACCAACCTCACCAGCACTTGCCAGAACCGAAATTCCCACACCAAATCATCTATCTGTGAACTTGAGTACCAAATCCGCTCCGAGTCAAATATGGGTATAAATTATGGACATCTATTATTTATGTTTGCTTCTTCAGTGGAGTAGTTGTTATTCGGTTGAGGGGATCAAGTTCGAGGGCACATTTATCCACAGCAACCTACAACTTGGTTGGATACCGGATTTGGCACCCATTTCATCCATGTACCTTATGAGGTATTTTTTCCCCCTTCTTCAAAAGGCTTTAGCGGGATAAATCCCCCGGTTTGGCCACAAAGGCTTCCAGATTCTGTCACCTTTCCAAATCAAACCTACAAAATAAATAATCACCACAATTACGTTCACATACCCCACATACCACAAATTGTAGGTTGGGTGGATGAGCCACCAACCTCACCAGCACTGGCCAGAACCGAAATTCCCACACCAAATCATCTATCTGTGAACTGTGAGTACCAAATCCGCTCCGAGTCAAATATGGGTATAAATTATGGGCATCTATTATTTATGTTTGCTTCTTCAGTGGAGTAGTTGTTATTCGGTTGAGGGGATCAAGTTCGAGGGCACATTTATCCACAGCAACCTACAACTTGGTTGGATAAGGGTCATAAGGGATTTGGCACCCATTTCATCCATGTACCTTATGAGGTATTTTTCCCCCTTCTTCAAAAGGCTTTAGCGGAATAAATCCCCCAGTTTGGCTTCTTCAGTGGAGTAGTTGTTATTCGGTTGAGGGGATCAAGTTCGAGGGCACATTTATCCACAGCAACCTACAACTTGGTTGGATACGGGATTTGGCACCCATTTCATCCATGTACCTTATGAGGTATTTTTCCCCCTTCTTCAAAAGGCTTTAGCGGGATAAATCCCCCAGTTTGGCCACAAAGACTTCCAGTTTCTGTCACCTTTCCAAATCAAACCTATACAAGTCGAAAAGTTTGTACCTTATGAGGTAAAACTGACATTTTATCCTAAACAGATAAGGTTCGTTCTCGGAACGGCTGGCTTTCGAATCCTATCTTCCTTCTCTCTTCGATATCGGGACGGTAAGAGTCGGTAAGACCTTGGCAGTTACTGTTCCCTCCTGACATTTTATCCTAAACAGATAAGGTTCGTTCTCGGAACGGCTGGCTTTCGAATCCTATCTTCCTTCTCTCTTCGATTTCGGGACGGTAAGACCTTGGCAGTTACTGTTCCCTGTATCAAACCTCATGAAAAAAGCGACCTCCTTGGCCGATTGTTCCCATTTTGTTCGTTATAGTTCCCTTTATCAAACTTCTCGAAAAAAAAGGAGTGTTCCCTCTATCAAACCTCATGAAAAAAGCGACCTCCTTGGCCGATTGTTCCCATTTTGTTCGTTATAGTTCCCTTTATCAAACTTCACGAAAAAAAGTAGAAAAAAAAACTTCTCTTCTTTTTTGAAGCATTTGTTCCAGTTCACCCTCCCAAGCGTTCAATGCAACTCCTCCACTGGTCCCTATATTCCTCAGCATTCCTGACATTTTATCCTAAACAGATAAGGTTCGTTCTCGGAACGGCTGGCTTTCGAATCCTATCTTCCTTCTCTCTTCGATTTCGGGACGATAAGACCTTGGCAGTTACTACTGTTCCCTCTATCAAACCTCATGAGAAAAGCGACCTCCTTGGCCGATTGTTCCCATTTTGTTCGTTATAGTTCCCTTTATCAAACTTCTCGAAAAAAAAGGAGAAAAAAAAACTTCTCTTCTTTTTTGAAGCATTTGTTCCAGTTCACCCTTCCAAGCGTTCAATGCAACTCCTCCACTGGTCCCTATATCTTCCTCAGCATATACATACAGTGGCGTCTAACACAAGGTTTCTAGTTCCGCCTCAAGCAGGATTACCAAAAAATCCAAAGTTATAAATGTGGGAAGATGCCATGTGATCTATGGGAACTGGCCAGAAGTTTAAGCCCCAGCGTAAAGTTATCTGTGTGCCCCCCGATATGGAGGCTGTGGCTTTACTGACCTGTCTGCCAGCCTAGTTAGCTTAGTTGGTGGCGCGTCTGCCTTGTAAGCGCTAGGCCGCGGGTTCGTTTCCCGCCCGGGGCGGATTTTATCTTGATGGGATAATGTTCGTTCTCGGAACGGCTGGCTTTCCTCCTATCCTGTCTTCCTTCCTTCTTCGATTTCGGGACGATAAGACCCTAGAAGTTACAGTTCCCTCTGTCAAACCTCTTTAAAAAAAATAATACTGACCTGTCTTCCCTAATTGACACCTTTCAAATACCTTGGAATGTTTAATAATTCGTATGGGTACACCTACGATTACATCTTACTTCTGTCAAAATTTAGCCCCGGAACTACCTACGATGAAAGTTAATACAGTAGAACCTCGATTATTTCAACCAATTGGGACCGGGGGTAGTTGAAATGATCACTTTCTGTGATCTTTTCCTCTGATAAGATAGGGTATCCTTTGAAAGATAGAAAAAAACAATGGATTTTGGAGTTGAAATAATGGAAGTTGAAATAATCGAGCCAACTTACCTAATACATTGTTACAAAAATCGAACAAGTGTTCCAAACACACGACTGAAATTCGTTGCCAGATGATTGGAAATTTCGTAAGAAATGCAACAACCAAACGATCAAAATGTTTGGACAAGATCAAAATGTAAACAACAAAGAGGACTCTGATTCAGAATCCTTCCAGTGTAAACAACATGTCATCATAGGACTTCGTAAAATCTACAAACAACTTGGAAAAAACTGACATCTATTGCAGGATCCCATATTAGTACTATACGACTTGACACTTATTGGCAGGATATCATATTAGTCCTATCCCCGTTGACACTTATTACAGTGTCAGTGTTCTTGTCACACTCCATACTCCATCTGAAGTGGTTGCGAGGTGTGAAAATCTCATTGAGAGTTGAGTTTTGAATCAAGTCCGGTCCGTTGCGTTGGTTCGGGCATTGTTTATGAAAAGTGCATAAATTATAACTCTTTTTTCTTCAAGGTTTCAAGTGGATAATGTGGTAAAAAAAAAAAAAAAAAAAAAAAAAAAGGAACGAAAAAACCCTAATAGCAGGTATAGTTCTCGTCGGTCTCAATTGAAACCATCTATCGTATCAATGACTGCTATTCGTACGAGTTAGTCCCATAAGGTAACCCAATAATGGGTTTGGTTCGTGGAGACTGTCTCGAAAGTGACGGGTAATCTTCTCAAGAAACTTGAAAGCCAGTGATGTATTGTCAGTATTAAGTCAACAACAAAGGTTACGTTTGTCCATGTATTGTGTTTTGGGTGACAATAGAATGTAGAAATTTATGAATAGAGGAGTTATCGGAGACACTATTATAGTACGAATGCCTTGAAGGGAGTTATGTAATATCAAATATGGGGACGATTTTTTTATTTGGTTAAATA